>NW_026974536.1:699033-857544 GCF_015220805.1 Pogoniulus pusillus | reverse complement strand
GGTTTGGGGGTTACCCCGCCCCCCCCACAGTTTTGAATTTGCCCCGGCTAACTCAGACGGACCCTGGGAATATAGATGAAGCAATTTATTTACAGCTAGCAGAATTTACAAGCAGCTATTTACAATATATACAGTTATATACAATTATATACAGAAATATACAAAGGATAAACAATATAAAAGCACAACTCCCCTCCCAGAAACCTGAGTCCCCAGGAGGGGCTCTCAAACCACCCCAACACCTCCCCCCGGTCCCCTCTCAACCTTACTCCAGTTCTCAGGAAGAAGAGAGGTGCAGCCAAGAGGTTAGGGAGCAAGGTTAGTAGGAGCAGGGTTAATGAGATGTGACCAGGTCTAAGGCAAAAGCAAGAGTGAGAGACAAAATGGAGAAAAAGTCTTTCTTCTTCCCAGAGTTCTCAGCGAGACTGTGAGAGAAGTTGACATCAATTGTTTTCATTTCACTGCCCGTTATCTAGTTCTGTTACCAAAACATTCCAGCTTGCTTCAAACTAGCACAATCCACCCCTTGTCTACTTCGCTCAGAGTACCGCTGAGAATTACCCAATCTAATCTAAACCAATATTTACACTAAAACAATATATACAAGTTCAGTTCACACTTCAATCAGATGTAGGTGATTCAAAAGCTCAGAACAGGGACTCCCAGGTGATATTGGGTTCGTGCTCATGTACTGTAGATTCTATTGTAGATTCTCTCAGTGTTGGGCGCCGATGTTACCTAGAACAGAAAACTCCTAACAACTTGAATTTAAACTCTCTCAGCTAAGGTTAAATTTCTCTGTGTAATACACTGGATTTCACCATTCTCCTGCATTACCCAGTATGTATGACCAGGACCTTCAGCAGAAACCACCCCTCGGACAGGTTTCCCTTCGCCCGAAGGAGAAAATACCCAAACAGTTTTCCCTAACAGATTCTTTTCACGTACAACAGGAACTTTATCACCGTCTACTGTTTGGACTAAATCTGATTGTGCAGGTCCTGCTCTGTTTACTGAACCTCTACTATTTACCAACCAGGTAGCTTCTGCTAAATGTTTGTCCCAGTTTTTCAGAGTTCCACCCCCCATGGCTTTTAGGGTGGTTTTCAGCAAACCGTTGTAGCGTTCAATCTTCCCTGAAGCTGGTGCATAGTAGGGTATGTGATAGATCCATTCAATACCATGCTCTTTGGCCCAATTTTTCACTAGATTGTTCTTGAAATGGGTACCATTGTCTGACTCGATTCTTTCTGGAGTTCCATGTCTCCACAAGATCTGTCTCTCCAAACCAACAATGGTGTTACGTGCAGTAGCATGTGGAACTGGATAGGTTTCCAACCATCCAGTGCTGGCTTCTACCATCGTTAGCACATACTGCTTGCCAGAACGAGATCGAGATAAAGTGATGTAGTCAATCTGCCAGGCTTCACCATACTTGTACTTTGACCATCTCTCACCATACCATAAGGGCTTGATTCGCTTAGCCTGCTTAATAGCAGCACAAATGTCACAGTCATAGATGACTTGGGTGATAGCATCCATGGACAAGTCAATTGACCTATCACGAGCCCATCGGTATGTTCCATCTCTGCCTTGATGTCCAGATGAGTCATGGGCCCACCGAGCTAAGAACAGCTCACCTCGGTGTTTCCAATCAAGGTCAATGTCAAGTTCAGAGTTGGTATCAACTTGAGCAATCTTAGCAGCTTGGTCTGCCTTCTGGTTATGTTGATGTTCCTCAGTGGCTCTGCTCTTAGGCATGTGTGCATCTACGTGCCGCACCTTCACTGGAATTTTCTCCAGTCGTGCATCAATGTCCTGCCATAGATCAGCACACCAAATAGGCTTTCCTTTCCTCTGCCAACCATGCTTCTTCCAGTCCTTCAGCCAACCCCATAGAGCATTGGCTACCATCCACGAGTCGGTGTAGAGGTAAAGGATAGGCCAATTCTCACGTTCAGCCACATCAAGAGCAAGTTGAACAGCTTTTACCTCAGCGAACTGACTGGATTCTCCTTCGCCATCTTTCGTTTCGGTAACTCTTCTGGTTGGACTCCAAACTGCTGACTTCCATATTCGCTTGTTCCCAACAAGACGACAGGAACCATCTGTGAACAAAGCATAGTTCTTTTCCTGATCAGAGAGATCACCATAGGGAGGAGCTTCCTCAGCACGAGTTATTTTCTCCTCTGGAGGTTTGGAACAGTCTGTGCCTTCCGGCCAGTTGGTGATCACCTCCACCAGACCAGGTCGGTCAAGATTACCCATTCGTGCTCGTTGGGTTATCAAAGCCATCCATTTAGACCAGGTTGCATCTGTGGCATGATGTGGTGATGAACCTTTGCCCTTGAACATCCAGTTAAGAACTGGCAGTCTAGGAGCTAAAAGCAATTGTGACTCAGTTCCAATCACTTCAGAAGCTGCTTTCACTCCCTCATAGGCTGCTAGTATCTCTTTCTCTGTTGCGGTGTAATTTGTCTCTGAACCTCTGTAGCAACGTCCCCAGAAACCAAGAGGACGACCACGTGTCTCATTTGGAGCTCTCTGCCAAAGACTCCAAGTTGGACCATTGTCACTGGCAGCCGTGTACAGAATGTTTTTAATGTCCGGACCAGATCTCACAGGTCCCAGGCCCACTGCATGGACCACTTCTCGCTTGATCTGATCAAAGGCTGCTTGTTGTTCAGGTCCCCACTCGAAATTGTTTCTCTTACGAGTCACATCATGCAGAGGTTTGACAATCTGACTGAAACCAGGAATGTGTAGTCTCCAAAATCCCACCACACCAAGGAAAGAAAGTGTGTCCTTCTTACTGGTGGGAACTGCCATGGTAGAGACTTTGTTGATCACATCCTGAGGAATGTGACGGCGACCATCCTGCCACCGCACTCCCAGAAACTGAATTTCTCTGGCAGGTCCTTTGACCTTGTCTCTCTTAATGGCAAAACCTGCTTGCAACAGAATGTCCATGATTTTGTTACCTTTCTCGAAGACTTCCTCAGCAGTTTGGCCCCACACAATGATGTCGTCGATGTACTGGATGTGCTCTGGAGCTTTACCTTTCTCCAGTGCATTGTGGATGACAGAGTGACAGATGGTTGAGCTGTGTTTCCACCCCTGAGGCAAACGATTGAACTGGTACTGGATTCCTCTCCAGGTGAATGCAAACTGAGGCCTGCACTCCTTTGCTATGGGAATAGAGAAGAAAGCATTAGCAATGTCTATGGTTGCATACCATTTAGCCTCCTTCGATTCCAGCTCGTACTGGAGTTCCAGCATGTCCGGCACAGCTGCGCTCATGGGTGGCGTCACCTCGTTGAGGGCACGAAAGTCAACTGTCAGTCTCCAGTCGCCCGTAGGTTTACGCACAGGCCAGATGGGACTGTTGAAAGGTGAATGAGCTTTCTCGATGACAGCCTGACTCTCCAATTGACGAATCAGCTGATGAATGGGCAACAAAGAGTCACGGTTAGTTCTGTACTGCCTATGATGAACAGTTTGAGTTGCAATTGGCACTTCCAGGTCCTCTATGTCATGATGTCCCACAACTGCAGATTCATCAGAAAGTTCAGGTCTAATAGACAATTTCAATTTATCATCCTCAATCTCTACAGATGCTATTCCAAAAGCCCATTTGTGACCCTTAGGATCTTTGAAACAACCTTGTCTCAAAAAGTCAATTCCCAAAATGCAAGGCGCATCAGGACCAGTTACAATAGTATGTGTCTTCCACTCTTTACCAGTTAAACTGATCTCAGCCTGTACCTTAGTTAACTCTTGAGATCCACCAGTGATTCCAAAGATAGAAATGGACTCTGTCCCTTTGCAATTAGATGGCAATAAAGTACACTGAGCACCTGTGTCAACTAAAGCCCTGTATTTCCGAACTCTTGAACTGCCAGGCCACCTAATGAATACATTCCAATAGATTCGGTTCTCTCCACTATCCCTTTCCTCCTCCTGGCTGGAGGCAGGGAACCCCTAATGCTGAACACGGCATGTGGGGTGTACACAATGATTTGTGGTGTTGTGAGAGGAACTGCAACTGTTGGAACAATTGCAGTTGCTCTCGGGAGCTGAAGAAGTGACAGCTACTTTTCGGGCATTACTGCCTCTGTTTCTGCCACTCTGCAGATCCCTGACCCTCTTTGAAAGAGCTGAAGTAGGTTTACCATCCCATTTGTTCATGTTCTCACCGTATGTGTCACGCAGAAGTATCCACAGTGACGCACGTGATTGCTGCTGTCTGGGTGGAATTTGTCTCCTCCTGGGCTGGAATTGCCTTGCAGGAGGTGGGCGTCTGTTCCTGACTGCAGAAACATGCACCCATTCAGATGATGCAGGAATGGTATCCTTTACCAGATTGGAAATTGAGGTTTTAAGATCCTCCTTCAGTTCTTTCATAGTATCTTTAATCTCTGTAGTCATAGTTTTTATGGCACAGATTAGGCCAGAATGTGACAAGCTGTCCTCTATCTGCCTGAGCTGATCAGTGAACTCACCAACAGTGAAAGACCTTCCATTATCACTCCTTGCTAGGAATTTACTGGCCAAGATGTTAGCATAGGATGAAGGAGCAAGCTTAATCAGCTTCTTCATGAGACCTGTTCCCAAAGGAATATGGTCAGGCTCATGAGTGCCATGATCTCCATAAAGCACTTCCTTCACAGCAAACTCCTTCAGAAGCTTAATTCCCTGCTCAACGGTGTTGCACTTCTTGGCAGCCCATGGCAAATCATCTCGGGAAGGATATCTCATAGCCACAGCCAATAGAAGGCGTGTCCACAAGCTAACCCTACCAAGAGGACTTGCCAGGTGTTTGTCCACTCCACTCTCCTTAGTGAGTGGTCCCAGCTGCTTGGCAGACTTGTCTCCTACCTGCAGAGCATTAGCACCAATGCCACGGCATCTCACTAGCCAGCTTAGGATTGGCTCACCTGATTCCCTTGTGTATTCCTTCCTAACTTCCCTGACCTCTCTGAGTGGATCCTTGGAGCCTTGGATGTCATCTTCCTCCTCTTCCTCCTGTTGTTCTGGTGGTGCCGGGCCTAACACAATCTTCCTCATAGCATTTCTAAACTCATTGGAACCATCCTCTCTCCTGGCAGCTAACCTCACAGCACTCCTCTCACTTGAGTATTGTTGTCTCAGCACATCTACAAGGTCTCGCAGACTAACTGCCTCCTCTTCCTCCTCTTGCTGCTGATCACCAGATGTCCCCTGTCTTACATCCTCCTGCGAACCACTCTTTGTCTTAGCTTTTGCCTTAGCAGGTGCCAGAAGGGCCTGAGCAGCAACAGACTTGGATGTGTCTGCTGGAGGATTTGAATCTTTAGGAGTCTGACTTGGAGGGTTTGAATCCTTAGGGGTCTGACCTGGGGCATTTGAATTATTGGAGGTCTGACTTGGAGCTTGTGAGTTCAAATCTGCCTTACTTTTAACAGGAGGATTTTGGTTCTGGTCTGCTGGCTGGGGGTTCGAATTGGCTGAGCTGGTGTCATTAGGATTTGGACTGACTGGGCTAGCGTTACTAGCACTAGTAGTGTTAGCATTAGTGGGATTATTTGCCTGTCCTCCTGGGATGCCTGCCAACCCTGACGTGTTTTGATTGTTGCTAGGAACATTCTGATTTTGGGTACCTGCCTGTGCTCCTGAGGCTCCTACCGAACTCTGTGGATTGTTGTTGTTTTTGTTATCAGTGTTTATGTTAGTGGTGGGAACACTGGCTGTGTTCCCAGAACCTATAGAGGAGGGTGGAGAGGCTGGCAAGGGGGAAGCCGATAACTGTGTTCCCTTGTTTTGCTGTGAAAGAGACTGCTTCTGAGACACAGAATTTTTCCTAGCTCTTACAGAAACTGGTTTTGAATTTTTCACCAATAATGCCAAAATTAATATGAATATTAAAATCATGAGGCAAATATTAAAAATTGTGAGAAGAAAAACAGTTTTACACGAGCATGTGCCTAGGCAAACAGTTGGAATTCCTGTCTTAGGCTGAATAACTCTCATTAGAGCCATATTTAAAGCAGAATTTCCATTGATTGTCACATTATTGACCAGAGCTCCTGTAATATCCTTGGTAATATTCTCAGAGATATTAAAACCAGCATAACCAAGAATCAAATCACCCCAGCTCCAGAACATATCTGAAACCTTAGCTTTAGCCTTATTATAAGCCAGATCAATGAAATAAGCAACAATTTTACCTTTTAACCAACTAAATACCAAGAAAACAAAACCAGACCAGAGCAATGCACCAACCAAATACAATAGCTGCTTGATTAGCTTCATCTTAATTCCCAGAGCTAATTTCCACTCACTGAAATATCTAGCCCCACGTTGGGAAAGCCAATTAAAAATGTGATGGTTTGGGGGTTACCCCGCCCCCCCACAGTTTTGAATTTGCCCCGGCTAACTCAGACGGACCCTGGGAATATAGATGAAGCAATTTATTTACAGCTAGCAGAATTTACAAGCAGCTATTTACAATATATACAGTTATATACAATTATATACAGAAATATACAAAGGATAAACAATATAAAAGCACAACTCCCCTCCCAGAAACCTGAGTCCCCAGGAGGGGCTCTCAAACCACCCCAACACCTCCCCCCGGTCCCCTCTCAACCTTACTCCAGTTCTCAGGAAGAAGAGAGGTGCAGCCAAGAGGTTAGGGAGCAAGGTTAGTAGGAGCAGGGTTAATGAGATGTGACCAGGTCTAAGGCAAAAGCAAGAGTGAGAGACAAAATGGAGAAAAAGTCTTTCTTCTTCCCAGAGTTCTCAGCGAGACTGTGAGAGAAGTTGACATCAATTGTTTTCATTTCACTGCCCGTTATCTAGTTCTGTTACCAAAACATTCCAGCTTGCTTCAAACTAGCACACCCCTATTCCTTCAGGAGCTGTTTACTCATCCAGGCTGGTCGCCTTCCCCGCCGGCTCATCTTTCAGCACATGGGAACTGCCAGTTCCTGTGCCTTCAAGAGCTCCTGTTTAAAGTAGGTCCAACTATCCTGGACCCCTTTGTTCTCAAGGACTGCTGCCCAGGGGACTCTGGAAATAAGTTTGCCCTCCGAAAGTCCAAGGTGTAGGTTTTGTTGTAGTGCCTCCCTACCTCCCTCCATATTGAAAACTCCACTAACTCGTGATCACTACACCCCAGGCAGCCTCCCACTGCCACATCTCCTACCAGCCCTTCTCTGTTGGACAGCAGCAGGTCAAGCTGAGCTTGACCCCTAGTAGGCTCACTTAACAGCTGGGACATGAAGCTGTCCTCCATGCACTCTAGAAATCTCCTAGACTGCCTCCTCTCTGTTGAATTAAGTTCCCAGCAGATATCTGGCAGGTTAAAGTCGCCCACAAGGACAAGATCTGATCTTGAGACAGCCTCCAGCTGTTTGTAAAATATCTCGTCTGTTTCTTCATCCTGGTTGGGCGGTCTATAACAGACTCCAACCAGGATGTCAGATTTATTAGTCCTCCCTCTGATTTTAACCCACAAGCTCTCAACCCCTTCATCCCTCACCTCAAGCTCAGTGGCATGGAGTGACTCCCTAATATACAGAGCCACCCCTCCTCCTCTTCTCCCTTGCCTATCTCTCCTGAAGACGTTATATCCCCCCAGTATAGCAGCCCAGTCATGCCTGTCATCCCACCAAGTTTCTGAAATGGCAACTATATCATAGTCACCCTGGTGGACCAGGACTTCCAATTCTTCCTGCTTGTTACCCAAGCTGCGTGCATTGGTGTAGATGCACTTCAGCTGGGCTCTGGGTTCCCCAATTGTCCCTAGTTTCCTTCCCACTCTCTCCTTCTCAGAGAGAGTAATTGCCTCACCCACCCCCTTCAGACCTAGTTTAAAGCCCGCCTAATGAGCCCTGCCAACTCCATTGCCAGGATTCTCCTGCCCCTCCTAGACAATTGCACCCCATCAGGATCAATTAGGTCCGGTGCAGTAAAAGTTCCCCCGTGGTCAAAAAAGCCAAAATGCCGCTGCTGGCAGCATCCCTTGAGCCATTTATTGATATCGTAGGTTCTGCTGTTCCTCTCTGTGAACTCCCCTGCCACAGAGGGAACTGAGCAGAACACCACCTGCGCTCCCGCCCCATCTATCAATTTCCCCAGGGCCTTAAATTCCTTTTTGATTGCCCTGGTACCCCTCTTTTCAATTTCATCCCTGCCAGCCTGTATTACCAGCAAGGGGTAATAATCGGAGGGCCATATTAGGTTAGGGATTCTCCTGGTTATGTCCTTAACCCGGGCACCAGGAAGGGAGCAGACCTCCCTGTGAGACGGGTCGGGACGACAAATGGGTCCCTCTGTTCCCCTCAAGACAGAATCTCCAACAACTATAACCATTCTCTTTTTCTTGTTTTTTGTGGAGCTAGTGACCACAGTTGGTGGCGACTGCTCCACCCTAGGCAATGTCACAGTTGGATGCTCCTCATCGCTCTCACCCTCTGTACCCTCTGTATGCAGGGCCTCATACTTGTTGTGCAAGGGCAGAGGAAGAGGAGGAGAGGGCCGGGGTGGATTTCCTTTACTACCCCTGACAGGGATCTGTACCCATCCCTCACTGTTTCCAGGGGCAGCTTCCTTAGCAGGGGGGATCTGCAGAGCCTGCACCCACAGATCCAGCTCCCTTTCATTCTCCCTTATTGACCTGAGCCTGGACACTTCGTCCTTCAGCTCGGCCACTTCATCTTTCAATTCTGCCACCAAGGTGAGAAGGAAGTTCACCTGCTCACACCTGGTGCAATTGTTCTCCCCTTCCCCTTCTGTAGCAAGTGAGAGGCTGTAGCACTCCCTGCATCCAGTAGTCTGGACTCCTGTGCTTTCCCAGGTCACGTCAGTCTGTGTGCACACGCTCCTCCTGCCCTTCGTAGCACGAGTGACAGGCATAGTGCACAGTGATACTGACAGTGAGAAACAGGAGAGAAAAAAAAAGAAAAAAAAAAAAAAAGCTCCCAGCCGCAGGTAGGCTAGCTTTTCACTCTCTCAGCTCGGCAGCCAAAATGGCGGCCGGCGCGGCACGCGGCGGGATTTTAAATCTCCCGCGGCTGACGTCACCAGCTGATGTGGCTGAACGTGAGAATTGGCCTATCCTTTACCTCTACACCGACTCATGGATGGTAGCCAATGCTCTATGGGGTTGGCTGAAGGACTGGAAGAAGAATGGTTGGCAGAGGAAAGGAAAGCCTATTTGGTGTGCTGATCTATGGCAGGAGAACTCCAGTGAAGGTGCGGCAATTCCAAAAGTGTGGGGGGGCGGGTAAGAGCCCAAACCATCACACTATCACCTCCCTGGGCAGCCCATTCCAGTATCCAATCACACTCTCAGTGAGGAGCTGTCTCCTCACATCTGGCATTGTCAAAACCGTTCCGAGGCTTCGCTGCCTCCCAGCAAGGAAAAAAAAATCCGTAAGAGGAGATAACTCCGGCAGAAAAAAAAAATCTGTAAAAAGAAAACAATGGGCAGGGGGGGAACGGGGCCCCGCGGGCCCTCCACAGGTGGCAAGCGGGGGGGGGGGTGGGGAGGACCAGCCGCAGCGCCGCTGGTGTCCTCGGCCCTCCATCTTGCCCAACCCCCAGCTGTTTCAGGCCAGCCACCACTTGTCGTGTCCGTCCTTCTTTCCCCCTACTAGCCATCCTTAGTACACAATATGAAATCTACTCTGAAAACTTCCAAACTCGCCACCTTTCCTCTCAGACTCCTCAAGACAGAGAGAGAAAAAAGGCAGAGGCTAAGCTGTGAGCCATCGAATTGTTAATCTCCCTGTAGCTATACAAACGCAAATTGACTAAACTCTGAAACGACTCAAGGAAACCCACAAATTCTTCCCACCCCACCGATCCCCCTCAGCATCTCCCTCAGTCCCCCAGCTGTTGAAGACTCGCGGGGGACCCCTCGGCTTTGGGATGTGGTCCGTTGGAGATGGGGGGGGGCGGGTGGGCGCGCGGCGGTGAAGGGGGGGGGGCAGATCTGAAGACTGTTCCGCCGAGCCGCGGGAAGGGGAGGGTCCCAAACTGTCCGGTGCGGTCGCGTCTGCCATCGGTCCATTCTCTGTACCGTTCGCTCCTCTGTACCTTCAGTAGCGTCTTTTACCGGCTGAAAACGAAAAGTCCGTGTCCTGTATCGCATGCAGTCATCGGCGGGGACGTGCGGGTGCGTCGGGGGGGGCTCGTCCGGGATAATAGAGCTGGCGGTCGCGCTGCAGCAGCTGGCAGAGGTGCTACAGCGGCAGATTCGACACAGTACACACAGCGGCAGGCAGCCGCTCTCCGCGCGGCAGATCCGAAAACTTTTTCAAGCTGAGAAGCATTTGTAACTGTCTGCTGGCGGGTCGCTACGGGCAGCCGCCATTACGGGTGTGTCAGTGAGTCACTACGGGCAGCCGCCATTACGGGTGCTGGTTGGGGGCGGAGGAGGAACCTGGCGCCGCGCACGGGTCAGAACTGTTTGCCACGGCAAGCACGGCTAGAAGCAACAGGAGAACCACCATTGCCGCATTTCTTTTGACTTTGATCTTTGGTAACGCGCAGAGCACCGCCCACCGGGTGGGACTTAGCTGTCAGGTCGACTCAGAGTCTTTTCCGTTGCTAAGGACCGCTTCCCACAGCGCATCTCCGACCTCCCGCTGCACTTCCGATTTTAAAATCATGGGAGGCTTTTTACTCACATGACCCTGCGCATGCGCCCGGGCCGGCAGCTCTTAGAGCTCAATGTCCGGCGAAACTTCTCTCATGAGATAAATACGCCAGCAGACGCAGTGCCCCAGCAAAGTCCCTGTGGGCCTTACCTGCCTACACACGGGCTGTTCACTCCGGAATGAACGTCCAGACTACTGCCCCCTCTGGGCAGCACTACGGGGCCCAGCGGAATCGAATGACGCTTACTTCCTTCGATGCGAAGAACGTCCCGCAAGATAATCAGCCCCCTCTTCTTCGGGCCAACCCTCCGTCCTCCTAACGCAGTCTCACGTGCAGCCGGCTTGCTACACCTTCGTTCCTGTTCGGGCGTCAAATGTTGGGAAAAAACCATTTGGTGGAGCGCTATGGGAAAATAACTCTTTATCCACCAATATGGTTAGATGGTCAAATCCACTTTATTTCCATGATGCAGTGACTTATATACACTTCTAGCAATAGGCGTGCTCCACCAAGATTGGTTACAGTCAGAGGGTCCAGAGTTACATGTAAGGCATCAATAGGTCAGCATATCATAACAATCTGAGGGTCAGCCTCTGGGGCTGGCTAAACTCTGCCCACCTGCAGCTGCACTCCACCTCCTGCAGCTGCAAGTGGGGGGAAGCTACCCTGTGCCTGCTATCTAAACTCCCAAGATGGATTCAAGGACATTCCCAGCACGGGTTGCTCATGTTTATCAATTCTTGTGTGCTGTGCTAACAAGAATTTCTCCAACAGCTTTGGAACTTCTGGGAGTGGCCAGAAGCGACTGTGAAGCTGCCATTGCAATGGTTCTTTCAGCTTTCATTTCTAGTAACGTACGTAGCATATCACGCCAGGTGGAACCGAGCTTTTGAGCGATTTTAGAGTCCTTGCTGTCAGTAATAACCGCATCCCACTGCGCGTATCCAACCTCTTGCCAAGCTTCCATCTTAGAGATCATGGGAGACTCACACATATAACCCTGCGCTTGCGCCCAGGTCAGCAGCTTTCGTAGCTTTTTCATGTCTGATGGAACTTCTCTTTTAGAGAGTATACACGTCAGCAGGGACAGTGCTGCATCCATTTCCATGGCAGCCTTACCTGTTTAACTCGGAGTGCCCAGCCATGGCCCCTGAGCGTCCAGCTATTGCCCCCCTTCCTTGGGCAACGCCCTCCGGTCCAGCGTCACCAGTGACATGAGTTTTTTGATATGAAAATGTCTGCAGGGTGGTTGGCCCGTTTGCCAACCCCGGCCCTCTTGATCATGGTCCTTCCCGCTGCTGGCATGCCTCGGTCTGACCCGAATGCCTGATTCACTGTTCAGGTGCCATCTGCTGGTGGAGCGCTTGGGTAAAATGACTCTATTCATCAATATGATTAGATGGTCATAGTCCATTTATTTCTGGTGTTACAGAGACTTATATGGCTTCTTGCAAGAGGCGTGCACAACTAAGATTGGTTACGTATAGAGGGTACAGGGTTACATGTGAGGCATGGATAGAGTGACATACAATAACATTCTACAGGGTCAGCACCCAGGCTGGCCAACCTAGCCCCCTTGGGCTGGCTACCTCTGCCCACTGCAGCTGTGTGTGGGGTGCTTACTGTTTGCAGTTTGGTTTCCTGAGCCAGAGACAGGCCCAAGGACACTTCCCAGCACGGGTTGCTTATGTTTATCATTTTGTGTCCTCTGCTAGCAAGAATCTCTCCAACAGGACTCCAGACTGCTGACTTCCATCTTCGCTTGTTCCCAACAAGATGAAAGGAACCATCTGTGAACAGAGCATAGTTCTTTTCCTGATCAGAGAGATCACCATAGGGAGGAGCTTCCTCAGAATGGGTTACTCTCTCCTCTGGAGATTTGGTACAGTCTGTGCCTTCCGGCCAGTTGGTGATCACCTCCACCAAACCAGGTCAATCAAGATTACCCATTCATGCTCGTTGGATTATCAAAGCCATCCATTTAGACCAGGTTGCATCTGTGGCATGATGCAGTGATGAACCTTTGCCTTTGAACAACCAGTTTAGAACTTGCAATCTGGGAGCTAAAAGCAATTGTGACTCAGTTCCAATCATTTCAGAAGCTGCTTTTACTCCTTCATAAGCTGCTTGTATCTCTTTCTCTGTTGGGGTGTAATTTGCCTCTGAACCTCTGTAGCTATGACTCCAGAAATGAATTGGACGACTGCTGCCTGGAATCTGGCGGAGGCAAGATCGGGTTACTGATGAGTCGACTCAGCTGCTAGCAGTACAGTACATTTTATTAAGGCAGTACAGTGGTTTATATACTACTTGGAGGAGGCGTGCATGATTAGTTTGGGACAAGTGGACGGTACAGACTGACTCAGAGTTATGTGTAAGGTAAAGATAGGTCACCCAGTATCAAAATAATCTGCGCTGTCCACCCCTGCAGGCTGGCAGGCTCAGCCCCCTGCAGCTGTGTGTGGGGTGCTCATTGTTTATAGCTTGGTTTCCTGAGCCCAAGATGGCCCAAGGACACTTCTTAGCACGAGTTCTCATGTTTACCAGCTCATGTCCTGCTAGCGGGAGAATTCTTCCACAGATGACCACGTATCTCATTTGGAGCTCTCTGCCAAAGGCTCCAAGTTGGTCCATTGTCACTGGCAGCCGTGTACAGAATGTTCTTAATGTCCAGACCACATCGCACAGGTCCCAAGCCCACTGCATGGACTACTTCTTGCTTGATCTGATCAAAGGCTGCTTGTTGTTCAGATCCCCACTCGAAATTGTTTATCTTGCGAGTCACATCGTGCAGAGGTTTGACAATTTGACGGAAACCAGGAATGTGTAGTCTCCATAATCCCACTGCACCCAAGAAAGAGAGAGTGTCCTTCTTATTGGTGGGAACTGCCATGGTGGAGACTTTGTTGATCACATCCTGTGGAATGTGACGGCGCCCATCCTGCCACCGCACTCCCAGAAACTGAATTTCTTTGGCAGGTCCTTTGACCTTGTCTCTCTTAATGGCAAAAACTGCTTGCAACAGAATGTCAATGATTTTGTTACCTTTCTTGAAGACTTCCTCAGCAGTTTGGCCCCACACAATGATGTCATCGATGTACTGGATGTGCTCTGGAGCTTTACCTTTCTCCAGTGCATTGTGGATGACTGAGTGCCAGATCTTTGAGCTGTGTTTCCACCCCTGAGGCAAATGGTTGAACTGGTACTGGATTCCTCTCCAGGTGAATGCAAACTGAGGCCTGCACTCCTTTGCTATGGGAATAGAGAAGAAAGCATTAGCAATGTCTATGGTTGCACACCATTTAGCCTCCTTCGATTCCAGCTCGTACTGGAGTTCCAGCATGTCTGGCACAGCTGCGCTCATGGGTTGAGTCTCCTCGTTGAGGGCACGAAAATCTACTGTGAGTCTCCAGTCGCCATTAGCTTTGCGCACAGGCCAGATGGGACTGTTGAAAGGTGAATGAGCTTTCTCGATGACAGCCTGACTCTCCAGTTGACGAATCAGCTGATGAATGGGCGACAAAGAGTCACGGTTAGTTCTGTACTGCCTGTGGTGTACTGTTTGAGCAGCAATTGTGTGCTAGTTTGAAGCTAGCTAGAATGTTTTGGTGAGAAGAACTAGATCATAGGCTGTGAATGGAAAACAATGGTGACGTCTACTTCCCTCAGAAGTCTCGCTGAGGAGTTTGGGAAGAAGAAATGAAAACATTAGATAACGCTCTCACCATTTTCTCTCACTCTCGCTTGGGCTTCTGGCTGAGCAACATCTTACTCCCTAACCTCGCCTTCCATTTGGCCTAACCCACTTTGCTTCTTAGCCTCTTGGCTGAACCTCTATCCTTCCTTGAGACTGGGGTAATGTTGAGAGGGGTAGGGGGAAGCTGCAGGGGTGGTTGAGAGCCCCTCCTGGGGACTCAGGTTTCTGGGAGGGGAGTTGTGTTTCTGTATTACCTTTTACCTTGTTTATTTCTGTATATAACTGGGAGAATTCTCCCGCAGCAGGACATGTGCTAGTAAACATATGAACTCGTGCTGGGTGGTGTCCTTGAGCTGCTGCTTGCTCAAGGAAGCTAAGTTGTAAACAGTGAGCAACCCACACACACCTGCAGGAGGCTGAGCCGGCCTGCCCCCTGGGGTGGACACTGCGGGTTGTTTTGACACAGGGCAACCTATCTGCACCTTACACATAACTCTGAGCCAATCTGTACTGTCCACTTGTGCCAGCCCCAGGCTGATTGTGCACGCCTTTTTCTGAGTACTATATAAACTGCACTGCCCTAATAAAGTTGTACTGCATAGCTAACTGCTGAGTCGACTGGTCAGTACCCTGATGTCACTGCTCCACCAGCCTCCCGCTGACCGCACTTGGCACCCAAACAGCCTGATTGAACCACCCTATCGCTGCACGGCCACGTGTTGAGGCCTGCATCCTGGACCATCGAGAGGCCTCCAGGCCACGATCGAGAAAGCGCTGAGCCCAGCTGTTAGGCCATTGGGGCCCCAGCAAGGGGCTGAAATGCTGCTTCATCTCCACGCGGTAAGAGAGGATGGCAGAGGCGGGAGGGATCGGACGCTAGGACACCCCCTGATGAGAAAAGCCGTAAGTTGAGCAGCTGCCATAAAGACAGGGATCTCCTTCCAGAGTAGCTGCCGTAAAGACGGGTGTCTCCTTCTGGGGTCTCTGCTGTAACACACGGGCGGTTCCTTCCAGGGAATCATAGAATCACAGAATCAACCAGGTTGGAAGAGACCTCCAAGATCATCCAGTCCAACCTATCCCCCAGCCCTAGCTAGTCAACTAGACCATGGCACTAAGTGCCTCATCCAGTCTTTTCTTGAACACCTCCAGGGACGGTGCCTCCAGCACCTTCCTGGGCAGCCCATTCCAATGGGAAATCACTCTCTCTGTGAAGAACTTCCTCCTAACATCCAGCCTATACTTTCCCTGGCACAACTTGAGACTGTGTCCCCTTGTTCTGTTGCTGGTTGCCTGGGAGAAGAGGCCAACCCCCACCTGGCTACAATTTCCCTTCATGTAGTTGTAGACATCAATGTGGTCACCTCTGAGCCTCCTCTTCTCCAGGCTAATCAAGCCCAGCTCCCTTAGTCTCTCCTCATAGGGTTTCTGTTCCAGGCCCCTCACCAGCTTTGTCACCCTTCTCTGGACACGTTCCAGCACCTCAACATCTCTCTTGAATTGAGGGGCCCAATTGAGGAATGCACTGGTAAGCCGGAGAAATAATTATGGATAAAGAGATGGCATTATCTCTCCTCTTGAACTTTCTGGAAAAACGAGGAGTATCCATATAGAAAAAAAAAAATTGGCCTCTTTAGTGACATGTGGAGTCTTGAGAGGACACTTTGAAACCCCGGACTCCTTTTTCAATGAGTCAGAATGGCGCCGATGTGGCGATACTATTTGGGACCAGGTTATTGATGGTGACAAGCTGGTCAAAAAGTTACAATCGCGGTGGCGTGATGTTGCGAACTGTTTAAAGAAATATAAAATGGAACAGGTCATTGCCGCTATTGCTGCAACGCGGCTTGGTGATGGACTAAACACTCAGGGGGAGAGACCGATGGAAGCGCTGGCTACGACCACGACCTCTTTCTTTTCTGACCTGAAAATCTCCTCAGGTGTGGTGGTACTTCTGATGGGTGCTCCTAACGTGCCTGCCGCCCCAGCACAGCCTGTGGCACCCCCGCAACCAGCGCCGCCACCCCTGGGCGCTCCTAATGTGCCTGCCACCCCGGCACAGTCAACGGCGCCCCTGCAACCGGCGCCGCTGCCCCTGGGTACTCCCAATGTCCCCATCATCCTGGTACAGCAAACGGCGCCCCCGCTGCCAGCGCTGCTGCCCTTCGGTGCTCCGTCTTCCCCATTACCACCTTCCGCCGCTACTCTGCTGCTTCCGGCGACATTCCTGGTGCTGCTGTCCCATCCGCCCCACCGGCCGTAGAGGTCCCACTTTCAACTCCAGATGTGATGGGTGGCCCGTCCTTTCGGACCCAACAACCGCCGCCTATCATCAATACGGACACTAGTGACTCCTCACATTCCGACAATGACAATGTCGACAATAACATTGCTGAGGACTGGCCGAGACACAAGACAATGCCCCAGGGTCCTACCTACCAGTCAGCATCACCGCAAGGTGAAGGGGTATCAGGAAGGACTCTTCAGCTTACACCTGTCCATCGAAAGCATCGGTGGCATGCTGTTATTCGTGATGCTTTACTAGAGGGAGATTGGGAGGCAGCTGCTGCCTTGGGGGTCGCAGCGACATTCCTAGTCGTGGCAGCGCGGACCGTGGATGGACAGCCGGGAGCCACGCACATGGCTCTTGATTGGAAACTTCTTATGCAACT
The DNA here is from genome assembly GCF_015220805.1 of Pogoniulus pusillus. Classification (NCBI taxonomy): domain Eukaryota; kingdom Metazoa; phylum Chordata; class Aves; order Piciformes; family Lybiidae; genus Pogoniulus; species Pogoniulus pusillus. The sequence goes on along the minus strand of NW_026974536.1, from coordinate 840,528 downwards.
AAAGGGGGCGGCATCTACCCACAGGTTGCACTCACAACCAACTAAACAATTACTGAATTATATTTTTTCTGCTCATGTGTTATGGCCGGCAGATTGTGAGACTGTTGCAAGACTGATCTTAACGCCATCCCAATATCTGCTGTGGGAAAGGGTGCAAGAAGGTGGCAGAACAACCGCGACAACAGGCTGACCCTTTGTTTAATATTCAGGTGGACATGCTGCTGGGGCAGGGGGCCTTCAGCTTGGTGGATGCTCAGATACGGCATCCCTTTGAATGGCACCATGCATCCATGGCAACTGCCCAAGCAGCTTTTAATTTGGTACTCATAGAGCCGAAAACGCCTAGTTATGCTACTATCAAGCAAGGCTTAAATGAGGACTATAGTCACTTAATTGATAGGCTGGCAGGAGCAGTGGAAGCAACTACTGAATTAGATCCTGCAACTAGACATGCCTTTTTTCGAACCCTAGCTTTTGAAAATGCGAATAATAAGACCAAACAATTATTGCCTGCCTTGCCTAGGGAGGCCTCAGTGGATGACATGTTGGAGCAAGTTGCCCGCATGCCTACAAACCAGCAGCAGGCATTTGTCGCAGACAAAATGGATCAAGTTCTGGATAAACACACACACATTGTAATGGCAGCATTGCAGTCATTCTCCCCAGGGAATCGTGGCCATCGGACCAATGGCCGGCAGGGCATTTGCTTCCGGTGTGGGATGTCCGGACATATATGTAACCACTGCCTGCAAACTGCGGTTTGGTGTGACAACTGCCAGGTCACCACTCATGCCACTGCAATATGTAGGCGTTCAGGAAACTATCAGCTCAGCGCGACAGGCAGCTGCGCGACGACACAAATTGCTGCTCCAGCAGTAGCATCTGTCCAGCCACCTCCAGGAGTCTTGGACTGGAACTGGCAACAGCAGTAAGCGTGACCTTGATTGATAATCGCCCAGTCTTCATTGCTACCTCGATGAAAGGCCCATTAGTGATAAACGACAAACCCACCGGTGCATTGCTCCTAGGAAGGTCCTCTGCCTGTCTGAACAGACTGCTGGTCATTCCTGGGGTGATCGATTCGGACTACACTGGAATCATACAAATCGTTGTGTACACTAACGGGGGAGTGTCCGTGGTGGAGGGGCAGCAGCCCCAAAACACAGGCTTCTCCATGCCTCTACATGCCTAGACATGTTTTTCTGCCAGGACCCATGAGGCAACAAACAAGTTGCATAACACACACATGCCCAGCCCGTGTGCCCCTGAGGTCCGGGCAGGTAATCTCCTATTGGGAGGTCCAGGCATGTCTCTACTGCCTATTGGGGCAAGGTTTGGCTTACTGCCAACCTGATTGTTCATTTTAGATGTCCAATGAGCCACGAATCTCACAGTATCACAGTATCATCAGGGTTGGAAGAGACCTCACAGATCATCAAGTCCAACCCTTTACCACAGAGCTCAAGGCTAGACCATGGCACCAAGTGCCACGTCCAATCTTGCCTTGAACAGCCCCAGGGATGGCGACTCCACCACCTCCCCGGGCAGCCCATTCCAGTATCTAATGACTCTCTCAGTGAAGAACTTTCTCCTCACCTCGAGCCTAAATTTCCCCTGGCGCAGCCTGAGGCTGTGTCCTCTCGTTCTGGCGCTGGCCACCTGAAAGAAGAGAGCAACCTCCTCCTGGCCACAACCACCCTTCAGGTAGTTGTAGACAGCAATAAGATCACCCCTGAGCCTCCTCTTCTCCAGGCTAAACAACCCCAGCTCCCTCAGCCTCTCCTCGTAGGGCTTGTGCTCGAGGCCTCTCACGAGCCCCATCGCCCTTCTCTGGACACGCTCAAGCATCTCGATATCCCTCCTAAACTGGGGGGCCCAGAACTGAACACAGTACTCAAGGTGTGGTCTAACCAGTGCAGAGTACAGGGGCAGAATGACCTCCCTGCTCCTGCTGACCACACCATTCCTGATGCTGGCCAGTATGCCATTGGCTCTCTTGGCCACCTGGGCACACTGCTGGCTCATGTTCAGGCGGGTATCAATCAGCACCCCCAGATCCCTCTCTGTCTGGCTGCTCTCCAGCCACTCCGACCCCAGCCTGTATCTCTGCATGGGGTTGTTGTAGCCAAAGTGCAGCACCTGGCACTTGGAGCTATTGAACGCCATCCCACTGGACTCTGCCCATCTGTCCAGGCGGTCAAGGTCCTGCTGCAGAGCCCTTCTGCCCTCCAACCCAGTCACATCTGCCCCCAGCTTAGTGTCATCTGCAAACTTGCTGACGACTGACTCCATGCCCTCATCCAGATCATCTATGAAGATGTTAAAGAGGATGGGGCCCAGCACTGATCCCTGAGGGACACCACTAGTGACTGGCTGCCAGCTGGATGTGGCACCATTCACCACCACTCTCTGGGTCCGGCCCTCCAGCCAGTTCGTAACCCAGCATAGAGTGTTGCCATCCAAGCCACGGGCTGATAGCTTAGACAGCAGTTTGCTGTGGGGGACAGTGTCAAAGGCCTTGCTGAAGTCCAGATAGACCACATCCACAGGCCTCCCCACATCCACCAAGCGGGTCACCTTGTGCTAGTTTGAAGCAAGCTGGAGTGTTTTGGTAAAAGAACTTGATAACAGGCAGTGAAATGAAAACAATTGATGTCAACTTCTCTCACAGTCTCGCTGAGAGCTCTGGGAAGAAGAAGTAAACTTTCTCCATTTTGTTTTTCTTCTGCCTTTGCCTTAGACCAAGACACATCTTTCTAACATCACTGCTTTCTAACCCTGCTCCCTAACCTCTTGGCTGCACCTCTCTTCTTCCTGATGTGATGGTTTTGGGGGTTACCCCGCCCCCCCACACTTTTGAATTTGCCCCAGCTAACTCAGACGGACCCTGGGAATATAGATGAAGCAATTTATTTACAGCTAGCAGAATTTACAAGCAGCTATTTACAATATATACAGTTATATACAGTTATATACAGAAATATACAAAGGATAAACAATACAAAAGCACAACTCCCCTCCCAGAAACCTGAGTCCCCAGGAGGGGCTTTTAAACCACCCCAACACCTCCCCCCGGCCCTCTTAACCCTACCCCAGTTCTCAGGAAGAAGAGAGGTGCAGCCAAGAGGTTAGGGAGCAAGGTTAGTAGGAGCAGGGTTAATGAGATGTGACCAGGTCTAAGGCAAAAGCAAGAGAGAGAAACAAAATGGAGAAAAAGTCTTTCTTCTTCCCAGAGTTCTCAGCGAGACTGTGAGAGAAGTTGACATCAGTTGTTTTCATTTCACTGCCCATTATCTAGTTCTGTTACCAAAACATTCTAGCTTGCTTCAAACTAGCACACCTGAGAACTGGGGTAAGGTTGAGAGGGGCCGGGGGAGGTGTTGGGGTGGTTTGAGAGCCCCTCCTGGGGACTCAGGTTTCTGGGAGGGGAGTTGTGCTTTTGTATTGTTTATCCTTTGTATATTTCTGTATATAATTGTATATAACTGTATATATTGTAAATAGCTGCTTGTAAATTCTGCTAGCTGTAAATAAATTGCTTCGTCTATATTCCCAGGGTCCGTCTGAGTTAGCTGGGGCAGATACAAAGTGTGGGGGGGCGGGTAAGAGCCCAAACCGTCACATTTTTAATTGGCGCCCAGCATGGGGCTAGATATATTTGATTGATTGTAAATTAGCTCTGGGAATTAAGATGAAGCTAATCAAGCAGCTATTGTACTTGGTGGGGATTACTGTGTGGCCTTTTTTCTGATTTTTTGTGTACAACTGGATCAAAGATCAAATTGGTTATTTCTTGCTTCATGTAGTTTTTAAGAAGGTCAAAGTTAAGCTTTCAAACATGTTCTGGAGCTGGGGTGATTTTATTCTTGGCTATGCTGGTTTTAGTGTCACTGAGAATATTACTAGTGATATTGCAAGAGCTTTTGTCAACAATGTTACAATCAATCGAGGGTTTGCCTTATCTACTACTCTCATGAGGGTCATCCACCCCCAAACTGAAATGCCAAATCCCTGTAAGGATTTCTACTCGAAACAGAGCATGGCAGGGTTGCTGGGCATTATACTGGGTCTTGTAGTTTTAAATTTCATATTAATTTTGGCATTATGTGTGAAAAATTCAAAACCAGCTTCTGTAAGAGCTAGGAAAAATTCTGTGTCTCAGAAGCAGTCTCTTTCACAGCAAAACAAGGGAACACAGTTATCGGCTTCCCCCTTGCCAGCCTATGCCCCTCCTTCTCCAAGTGCTGGGAACACGGCCAATGTTCCCGCCAATAACATAAACAATTATAAGGATAACAAAAACAACGGGCAGAGTTTGACAGGAGCCCCAGGAGCACAGACAGGTACCCAAAATCAGAATGTTCCTAGCAACAATCATAACACGTCAGGGTTGGCAGGCATCCCAGGAGGACAGGCAAATAATCCCACTAATGCTAGTAACGCTAGCCCAGTCAGTCCAAATCCTAATGGCACCAGCTCAGCCAATTTGAACCCCCAGCCAGCAGACCAGAACCAAAATCCTCCTGTTAAAAGCAAGACAGATTTGAACTCACAAGCTCCAGGTCAGACCCCTAATGATTCAAATGCTCCAGGTCAGACCCCTAATGATTCAAACCCTCCAGATCAGACCCCTAATGATTCAAATGCTCCAGCAGACACATCCAAGTCTGTTGCTGTTCAGGCTTTTTTGGCACCTGCTAAGGCAAAAGCTAAGCCAAAGAGTGGTTCGCAGGAGGATGTAAGAGAGGGGACCTTTGGTGATCAGCAGCAAGGAGAAGAGGAGGAGGAGATAGTTAGTCCGCGAGACCTTGTAGATACGCTGAGACATCAATACTCAAGTGAGAAGAGTGCTGTGAGGTTAGCTGCCAAGAGAGAGGATGGTTCCAATGAGTTTAGGAGTGCTATGAGGCCCAGTACCACCAGATCAACAGGAGGAACGGTAGGAAGATGACATCCAGGGTTCCAAGGTTCCACTCAGAGAGGTCAGGGAAGTTAGGAAGGAATACACAAGGGAATCAGGTGAGCCAATCTTAAGCTGGCTAGTGAGATGCCGTGGCATTGGTGCTAATGCCCTGCAGGTAGGAGACAAGTCTGCCAAGCAGCTGGGACCACTCACTAAGGAGAGTGGAGTGGACAAATACCTAGCAAGTCCTCTTGGTAGGGTTAGCTTGTGGACACGCCTTTTGTTGGCTGTGGCTATGAGATATCCTTCCCGAGATGATTTGCCATGGGCTGCCAAGAAGTGGAACACCATTGAGCAGGGAATTAAGCTTCTGAAGGAGTTTGCTGTGAAGGAAGTGCTTTATGGAGACCATGGCACTCATGAGCCTGACGATATTCCTTTGGAAGAGGTCTCATGAAGAAGCTGATTAAACTTGCTCCTTCATCCTATGCTAACATCTTGGCCAGTAAGTTTCTATCAAGGAGTGATAATGGAAGATCTTTCACTGTTGGTGAATTTACTGACCAGCTCAGGCAGATAGAGGACAGCTTGTCACATTCTGGCCTAATCTCTGCCATACAAACTATGACTTCTGAAATAAAGGGCATGAAAGATGGTTTTGAGAATACCATGAAAGAACTGAAGGAGGACCTTAAAATCTCAATTTCCAATCTGGTAAAGGATACCATTCCTGCACCATCTGAATGGGTGCATGTTTCTGCAGTCAGGAACAGACGCCCACCTCCTGCAAGGCAATTCCAGCCCAGGAGGAGACAAATTCCACCCAGACATCAGCAATCACGTGCGTCACTGTGGATCCTTCTGCGTGACACATACGGTGAGAACATGAACAAATGGGATGGTAAACCTACTTCAGCTCTTTCAAAGAGGGTCAGGGAACTGCAGAGTGGCAGAAACAGAGGCAATAATGCCAGGAAAGTAGCTGTCACTTCTTCAGCTCCTGAGAGCAACTGCAATTGTTCCAACAGTTGCAATTCCTCTCACAACAACACCAATCACTGTGTACACCCTACATGCCATGTTCAGCATTAGGGGTGCCCTGCCTCCAGCCAGGAGGAGGAAAGGGATAGTGGAGAGAACCGAATCTATTGGAATGTATTCATTAGGGGGCCTGGCAGTTCAAGAGTTCGGAAATACAGGGCTTTAGTTGACACAGGTGCTCAGTGTACTTTGTTGCCATCAAATTGCAAAGGGACAGAGTCCATTTCTATCTTTGGAATCACTGGTGGATCTCAAGAGTTAACTAAAATACAGGCTGAGATCAGTTTAACTGATAAAGAGTGGAAGACACATACTATTGTAACTGATCCTGATGCGCCTTGCATTCTGGGAATTGACTTTTTGAGACAAGGTTGTTTCAAAGATCCTAAGGGATCATAGAAGGAGATCAGGTTGGAGAGGCAGGATCTGCCCTTCCTAAACCCATGCTGGCTGGACCTGAGCCCTTTGCCATCCCTCAGGTGCGCTCTTATCACCCCCAAGCTAACCTGCTCCATCAGTTTCCCTGGCACTGAGGTCAGGCTGATGGGTCTATAGTTCCCAGGTTCCTCCGTCCGACCCTTCTTGTGGATGGGGATCATGTTGGCCATTTTCCAGTCTTCTGGGACCTCTCTGGTGAGCCAGGACTGCTGGAAAATGATGGAGAGTGGCTTGGCCAGCTCATCTGCCAGCTCTCTCAGCACCCTGGGATGGACCCCATCTGGTCCCATGGACTTGTGGGTGTCCAGATGGCTCAGCAGGTCCTGAACTAATTCTTCATGAATTTCCAGGGCAACACACCACTCCCTGACCCCATCCCCCAGTTCAAGAGGCCACTTTCCTCCTCCTCCCTCTCCTCCCAGAGTCCATAAAGAGGGGTGCACAGCAGCACCACGTGTTCAGACGGTCCAGAGGTTCAATCCATTCAGAAGCTTAGAGCATGCAGACTCAGCTCTCATCCACAACAGCACCCTCCTGCCCTGACCTGCTTGCATGGCCTAGACACATGATCAGGCCTTACTCACTTGCAAGCATTACAGAGGCTCAGACCTCATGCATTGACCTCAGGGCGCAGTCAAGCTATCTGCGAGCCCTTTGAGAAGCAGAGCACATTCATGCCTGCACTTCATACATATATGGGGAGCCTAAAGCCCCCTGCCTAAGCCTAGAGCTAACTTGATTTAACTACAGAGCTCGTCTCAATGCAGCACAGCATTGACCCTGCTAGCCTGGCATAAATACTACTTGCCAGCTATTCTGTAAGTCTGGAAAGGTCCAGGCCCAGCAGACCCTCAGACGGTCTGCAAACACAGCCTGCTAGCTGTGAGACCGTGTCATAAGCTATACGGACAAATCCTTCTCCTGCACCTGGAATCCTGCCAGCTGACCATCCCTGGACACACGGTATCCAGAAGAAGAAGAACAGCATCGAGGCAGAGATCACCCCAGGAGAGAAGGTTAGAGAAAACTCTATTTAACCCAGAGACTGGGATCCCTTATCATCCCTGCAAGCCGGAACAGACTCCAGCTGCAAAGACCCCAAGTACTGGGCACACGCTGAGACGGATTCCCGGGAGGGTGATTAATGATTAATACTTAAGAACAGCACATCTAAGTAAGCTTTAATACCTTTGTAATATAAGTTACCTCTATCTAAAGAGCACACACAGTTTCAGCCCTTGCTGGGCAGACACTAGAGTTGTTAAGAGGCATTAAGCCTAAGAAAATATTTCTCTCTGTCTATAATTGTTAATAATTTGATATTTCATATAATAATCAATCCCTGTAAATATATCCCAAAGCTAATTTCATAAACTTGCAATACGAACCTTGATTTCATAGTGGTTGGGGGTGGTACAAGTTTGTAAATATTAATTTTAATAAATAATTTCATAAAAAATCAAAACCACCTCAAATTAATTTCTCACCTCCCCCTAACAGAGAGGAATAGAGAAATCCCCTCCACGACAGTGTCTCAGTCTCTGACAAGTTCTCAGCGGATCAGCATAACCCTTGATGGAAAGACAGGCCATGTCTTTGCAACCATCGTGCCTCTCCCACATAGTATAAATGCACTCATTGGCAGAGACATCATGACACAGATTGGAGTTGTGATAACCACCCCACAAGTAATTTTTCAGCAGCGGCCACTGGATGGCAGCCTCCCATAATCAAACTTCACTTCCTGGATTCAGTCAAATTGTCAAACCTCACCACGATGTGACTTGTAAGAGAAGCTATTTTGAGTGGGGACCTGAACAACAAGCAACCTTTGATCAGATCAAGCGAGAAGTAGTCCAGGCAGCGGGCTTGGGACCTGTGAGATCTGGTCCGGACATTAAGAACATTCTGTACACGGCTGCCAGTGACAATGGTCCAACTTGGAGCCTTTGGCAGAGAGCTCCAAATGAGACACGTGGTTGTTTAAATCGTTTCTGGGGTCATAGCTACAGAGGTTCAGTGGCAAATTACACCCCAACAGAGAAAGAGATACAAGCAGCTTATGAAGGAGTAAAAGCAGCTTCTGAGGTGATTGGAACTGAGTCACAATTGCTTTTAGCTCATAGATTGCCAGTTCTAAACTGGATGTTCAAGGGCAAAGGTTCATCACTGCATCATGCCACAGATGCAACCTGGTCTAAATGGATGGCTTTGATAACCCCAAAAGCACGAATGGCTAATCTAGAACAACTTGGTCTGGTGGAGGTGATCACCAACTGGCCGGAAGGCACAGACTGTACCAAACCTTCAGAGGAGAAAATAACTCGTGCTGAAGAAGCTCCTCCCTATGGTGATCTCTCTGATCAGGAAAAGAACTATGCTTTGTTCACAGATGGTTCCTGTCATCTTGTTGGGAACAAGCGAATATGGAAGTCAGCAGTGTGGAGTCCAACCAGGAGAGTTACCGAAGTGAGAGATGGTGAAGGAGAATCCAGTCAGTTCACTGAGGTAAAAGCTGTTCAACTTGCTCTTGATGTGGCTGAACGTGAGAATTGGCCTATCCTTTACCTCTACACCGACTCGTGGATGGTAGCCAATGCTCTATGGGGTTGGCTGAAGGACTGGAAGAAGAATGGTTGGCAGAGGAAAGGAAAGCCTATTTGGTGTGCTGATCTATGGCAGGACATTGATGCACGTCTGGAGAGAATTCCAGTGAAGGTGCGGCACGTAGACGCACACATGCCTAAGAGCAGAGCTACTGAGGAACATCAACGCAATCAGCAGGCAGACCAAGCTGATAAGATTTCTCCAGTTGATGCAAACTCTGATCTTGACCTTGATTGGAAACACCGAGGTGAACTGTTGTTAGCTCGGTGGGCCCATGACTCATCTGGACATCAAGGCAGAGATGCAACATACCAATGGGCTCGTGATAGGTCAATTGACTTGTCCATGGGCGCTATCAGCGAAGTCATCCATGACTGTGACATTTGTGCTTGTATTAAGCAGGCTAAGCGAATCAAGCCCTTATGGTATGGTGAGAGATGGTCAAAGTACGGTGAAGCCTGGCAGATTGACTACATTGCTTTACCTCGATCTCATTCTGGCAAGCAGTATGTGCTGACAATGGTAGAGGCCAGCACCGGATGGCTGGAAACCTATCCAGTTCCACATGCTACTGCACGTAACACCATTCTTGGCTCAGAGAGACAGATCATGTAGAGACATGGAACTCCAGAGAGAATCGAGTCAGACAATGGCACTCATTTCAAGAACAATCTTGTGAAAAACTGGGCCAAAGAGCATGATATTGATTGGATCTGCCACATACCCTACTATGCACCAGCTTCAGGGAAGATTGAGTGCTACAAAAGTTTCCTGAAAACCACCCTAAAAGCCATGGGGCGTGGAACTCTAAAAAACTGGGACAAACATTTAGCACAAGCAACCTAGTTGGCAAATAGTAGAGGTTCAGCAAAGAGAGCAGGACCTGCACAATCAGACTTGGTCCAAACAGTAGACGGTGATAAAGTTCCTGTTGTATGTGAAAAGAATCTGTTAGGGAAAACTGTTTGGGTATTTTCTCCTTCGGGTGAAGGGAAACCTGTCCGAGGGGTGGTGTCTGCTGAAGGTCCTCGTCACACCTACTGGGTAATGCAGGAGAATGGTGAAATCCAGTGTATTCCACAGAGAAATCTAACTTTAGCTGAGAGAGTCTAAATTCAGAGTGTATAATACAAGCTGTTACGAGTTTTCTGTTCTAGGTACCATCGGCGTATGAAAGAATCTATGAGAGAATCTACAGTACGTGAGCATGAACCCAACATCACCTGGGAGTCCCTGTTCTCGTCTCATCTGTGAGGAGACAAACTGTTCTGAGCTTTTGAATCACCTACATCTGAGATAACCGGAATAAAGTGTGAACTGAACTTGTCATATTCATTAGTGTAAATATTGTTTTAGATTAGATCAGATCTCACAATACTCTGAGTGAGGTAGACAGGGGTGGATTGTGCTAGTTTCAAGCTAGCTAGAATGTTTTGGTGGGAAGAACTAGATCATAGGCTGTGAAATGGAAACAATGGTGAAGTCTACTACCCTCAGAAGTCTCACTGAGGAGTTTGGGAAGAAGAAATGAAAACATTAAATAATACTCTCGCCATTTTCTCTCACTCTCGCTTGGGCTGCTGGCTGAGCAACATCTTGCTCCCTAACCTCACCTTCCTAAACCACTTTGCTCCTTAACCTCTTGGCTGAACCTCTATCCTTCCTTGGGTCTGGGGTAAGGTTGAGAGGCGTAGGGGGAAGGTGCAGGGGTGGTTGAGAGAACCTCAGATTTCTGGGAGAGGAGTTGTGTTTCTGTATTACCTTTTACCTTGTATATTTCTGTATATAACTGTATGTACTGTAAATATCTGTTTGTATGTTGTGCTAGCTGTAAATAAAAGCTTCATTCATATTTCCAGAGCCGGCTGAGACTAGTCTGGGTGATTTCTAAAGTGGGGGGGGGGGCAAGGGAACACCCAAACCATCACAAATTGGCACTTCCTGATCCGCTATGTCATGATGTCCCACAACTGCAGATTCATCTGAAAGTTCAGGTCTAATGGACAATTTCAATTTGCCATCCTCAGTCTCTACAGATGCTATTACAAAAGCTCATTTGTGACCCTTAGGATCGTTGAAACAACCGTGTCTCAAAAAGTCAATTCCCAGAATGCAAGGCACACCAGGACCAGTTACAATTGTATGTTTCTTCCACTCTTTACCAGTTAAACTGATCTCAGCCTGCAACTTAGTTAACTCTTGAGATCCACCAGTGATTCCAAAAATAGATATGGACTCTGTCCCTTTGCAATTGGATGGCAGTAAAGTACACTGAGCACCTGTGTCAACTACAGCCCTGTATTTCCGAACTCTTTAACTGCCAGGCCACCTAATGAATACATTCCAATAGATTCGGTTTTCTCCACTATCCCTTTCCTCCTCCTGGCTGGAGGCAGGGCACCCCTAATGCTGAACACGGTATGTGGGGTGTGGTGGTTTGGGTGTTACCCACCCCCCCATGCTTTAGGAGCACCTAACTAGACTCAGCCGGGCTCTGGGAATATAAATGAAGCTATTTATTTACAGCTAGCACAATATACAAGCAAATATTTACAGTATATACAGTTATAAACAGAAATATACAAATGAAAAGGTAATACAGAAGCACAACTCCCCTCCCAGAAACCTGAGTCCCCAGGAGGGGCTCCCAACCACCCCTGCACCTTCCCCCTGCCCCTCTAAACCTTACCCCAGTCCTAAGGAAGAACAGAGTTTCAGCCAAGAGGTTAAGAAGCAATGGTGAGTGGCAGGAGAGGTTAGGGAGATGCAGCTCATCCAGAGCCCAGCCAGAGAGTGAAGACAAAATGGCAAAAGTGTTATCTAATGTTTACATTCTTCTTCAGCGAGACTCTGAGGGAAGCAGACATCACCATTGTTTTCCTTTTTCACAGCCTATTGTCTAGTTTTTCTCACCAAAACATTCTACCTTGCTTCGAACTAGCACATGGGGTGTACAGAATGATTGGTGGTGTTGTGAGTGAAACTGCAATTGTTGGAATAATTGCAATTGCTCTGGGGAGCTGAAGAAGTGACAGCTACTTTTCTGGCATTGCTGCCTCTGTTTCTGCCACTCTGCAGTTCCCTGACTCTCTTTGAAAGAGCTGAAGTAGGTTGACCCTCCCATTTGTTCATGTTCTCACCATATGTGTCACGCAGAATTATCCACAGTGACGCATGTGATTGCTGATGTCTAGGTGGAATTTGTCTCCTCCTGGGCTGGAATTGCCTTGCAGGTGGGCATCTGTTTCTGATGGCAGAAACATGCACCCATTCAGATGATGCAGGAATGGTATCTTTTACCAGATTGGAGATGGAGGTTTTAAGATCCTCCTTCAGTTCTTTCATGCTATCTTTGATGCCATCATGTATCTCTGTACATAGAGTTTTTATAGCTGAGATTATGGCAGAATGTGACAAGCTGTGCCTGAGCTGATCAGTTAATTCACCAACAGTGAAAGACCTTCCATTATCACTCCTTGATAGAAACTTGCTGGCAAAGATATTAGAATAGGATGAAGGAGCAAGCTTAATAAGCTTCTTCATATGACCTGTTCCAAGAGGAATGTCATCAGGCTCATGTGTGCCTTCCCCTTCCACAGGGAGGTCTGCTGCCTCCCTGGAGCCCGGATCAGGGATGTTACCAGGAGGCTGCCTACTGTAGTGCAGCCCTCTGATTACTATCCCTTAATAGTTATACAGGCAGGGAATGATGAGATTAATAACAGAGGGCTAAAAGCTATCAAAAGGGACTTTAAGACACTGGGGAAAGCAGTTGAGGGAGCAGGGGCACAGGTAATCTTTTCATCTATACCCTTAGTTACAGGCTGGAATACAGAGAAGAATAGGAAAGCGTATTTGATGAACAAGTGGCTCAGAGGTTGGTGCATCCAACATAACTTTGGATTTTTTGATCTTGGGGAACTTCATCTTGCCACAGGTCTGCAATCAGCAGATGGGATACAACTGTCACAGAAGGGGAGAAGGACCCTGGCACATAAGCTGGCTGGGCTTGTTGAGAGGGCTTTAAACTAAAATGGAAGGGGGTTAAACATGACAGCACCAGAGATAAAACAAATGGAATTGAGGATGGAAGGCTAGAGATAGGGGTAACAGCAGCAGCCCAGCTGAAGTGCATGCACACTAATGCACGCAGTATGGGTAACAAACAAGAGGAGCTGGAAGCTCTGGTGCTGGAGGAAAACTATGATATTGTCGCCATCACTGAAACGTGGTGGGATGGCTCACATGATTGGAGTGCTGTAATCAATGGCTACAGACTCTTCAGGAGAGACAGGCAAGGGAGAAAGGGCGAGGGAGTGGCTCTGTATATTAGGGATGCTCTGGATGTCATGGAGGTAGAAATCAAGGATGATGAGGTTGAGTTATTATGGGTGAGACTTAAGGCGAAGGCCAACAAGGCTGATATCCTGGTTGGAGTCTGTTACAGACCACCCAACCAGGAAGAAGAGGTTGTTTTATTACTCTTTAAACAACTGGAGGCTGCCTCAAGATCACCTGCCCTTGTTCTGGTGGGCGACTTTAACCTACCAGACATCTGCTGGGACTTAAACACTGCAGAGAAGAAGCAGTCTAGAAGGTTTCTGCAGTGTGTGGAAGACAACTTCCTATCCCAGCTGTTACGTGAACCTACCAGGGGGGCAGCCCTGCTTGTCCTGCTGCTCACAAATAGAGAGGTCCTGGTGGGGGCTGTGGTGGTTGGAGGCTGCCTGGGGTCCAGTGACCATGAAATTATAGAGTTTTCAATACATGGAGAAACCAGGAGGGGCATCAACAGAACCTCCACACTGGACTTCCGAAGGGCAGACTTCAGCCTATTTAAGCAACTCATTCAGAAAGTTCCTTGGGAAATAGCCCTTAGAAACAAAGGGGTCCAGGAAGGTTGGACCTACTTCAAGAAAGAACTCCTGCAGACACAGGAGCAGGCAGTGCCACTGAGCCGGAAGACGAGCCGACGAGGGAGGCAGCCAGGCTGGATGAGCAGGGAGCTGCTGAAGGAATTAAAGATTAAAAAGAGAGTGTATCACCTTCGGAAAAGAGGGGAGGTGTCCCAGGAGAAGTTCAAGGAAGTTGCTAGGTCTTGTAGAGGAAAAATTAGAGAGGCAAAAGCGCACTTGGAGCTCAGGCTGGCCACGGCTGTCAAGGAAAATAAAAAGTGTTTCTTTAAATATATGAATGGCAAGAGAAGGGCCAAGGACAACCTCCAGTCCTTATTAGATAGAGAGGGGAACATAGTGACAAAGGATGAGGAAAAGGCAGAGGTGCTTAACACCTTCTTTGCCTCAATCTTCAATAGTGGGACAGGTTGTCTCCAGGACAGCTGGACTCCTGAAGTGGTGGATGGAGTCAGGGACCAGTACAATCCCCCTCTAATCCATGAGGAAGCAGTAAGGGACCTGCTGCATCATTTGGATCCTCACAAGTCATTGGGACCGGATGGGATCCACCCTAGGGTGCTGAGAGAGCTGGCAGCAGAGCTGGCCAAGCCACTCTCCATCATTTGTCAGCAGTCCTGGCTCACTGGAGAGGTCCCTGAAGACTGGAAGCTGGCCAATGTGATACCCATTCACAAGAAGGGTCGTGACGAGGAGCCAGAAAACTACAGACCTGTGAGCCTGACCTCAGTGCCAGGCAAGGTCATGGAACAGGTAATCTTGGGTGCCATCACAAAGCACCTACAGGATGGCCAAGGGATCAGGCCCAGCCAGCATGGGTTTAGGAAGGGCAGGTCCTGCCTCATGTCATGGAAGGTGGTTTGGGATGTTGTGGGGAAAATACGTGGAGACTCACTTGTGGATTTTCAAGTGATTTATTGCTCAAACACGGAGATCCCCCTCCCGAACTAAATTCCCCACGTGAGTTCTTTTAGGATTGAAGTTGTAGAATAACATTTCAGAAAATAGCAGATAAAGGAGAGTCTGTGATTTCTTTAGAGTTCTTTGAGTCTTTAAAGTTACTCAGTCTTTAGGTGAGGAGTTCTTTCTTTGGTTTACTCACGATTCAGCGGTTCAGATTAGCAGGATTCGAAGTTTGGGCGGTGTCCCTTTGTTCGTCAGGATCGGGCCCAAGCAGGTTTCAGGCCTCTCCAGGCCCCTCGTCGGGCAGGGCCGATCAGGAACGTGAGGTCACCGCGGCAGGAGCGAGGCAGGCAGGCAGGCTAGCGAGCGAGCAGGTAGGAGCAGGTACCAGCAAGCTCAAGCAAGCAAGCGCCCCGATCCAGGAAGGCACACCATTTTTATAATGTTCAAAAGAGGTGTAACCCTCCAGTCTAGGCTATTTTATGTTATTCTTACAGATTGGCACAAATTATAATTAACTTATATAATTGGACAGTCCTTACCAAAACAACCTGTAGGACCACCCAAAGCTCGGCCCATCAGCAGGTGGTCAGTGTGCATGAGAACCAAGGCCGAAAGTTGGAAAACAAGGCCGATGTTTACCTTTTATCTCCTCTAGGGAGGAAACTTCTCATGGGACTAGGAGATTGTTTTGGTTTACGATGCTTCTGGCTTAAAATGTGAGACACTGCAACTTTTACAACAGGGAGGCCTGCTAAGGGCTTCTGCTACCCTCCATGACACCTCACCAACCTGATCTCCTTTTATGATCAGGTTACCCGCCTGGTGAATGTGGGGAAGGCTGTGGATGTATTCTACTTAGACTTCAGCAAAGCCTTTGACACTGTCTGCCACAAGAAGCTCCTAGCCAATCTGGCAGCTCATGGTTTGGACAGATTCACTCTGTGCTGGATCAAGAACTGGCTGGATGGCAGAGCTCAGAGAGTGGTGGTGAATGGTGCCACATCCAGTTGGCAGCCAGTCACTAGTGGTGTTTCCTAGGGATCAGTGCTGGGCCCAGTCCTGTTCAATATCTTTATTGATGATCTGGATGAGGGCATTGAGTCCAGCATCAGTAAGTTTGCAGATGACACCAAGCTAGGAGCAGGTGTTGATCTGTTGGAAGGTAGGAGAGCCCTGCAGAGGGACCTGGACAGGCTGGATAGGTGGGCAGAGGCCAATGGGATGAGATTTAACAAGGCCAAGTGCAGGGTTCTGCACTTTGGCCACAGCAACCCCAAGCAGCGCTATAGGCTGGGGACTGAGTGGCTGGAGAGCAGCCAGGAGGAAAGGGACCTGGAGGTACTGATAGATAGTAAGCTGAAGATGAGCCAGAAGTGTGCCCAGGTGGCCAAGAGAGCCAATGGCATCCTGGCCTGCATCAGGAACAGTGTGGCCAGTAGGACAAGGGAGGTTATTCTTCCCCTGTACTCAGCACTGGTCAGGCCACACCTTGAGTACTGTGTCCAGTTCTGGGCCCCTCAATTCAAGAAAGATGTTGACGTGCTGGAACATGTCCAGAGAAGGGCAACAAAGCTGGTGAGGGGCCTGGAGCACAAATCCTATGAGGCGAGGTTGAGGGAGCTGGGCCTGTTTAGCCTGGAGAAGAGGAGGCTCAGGGGTGATCTTATTACTGTCTACAACTACCTGAAGGGGCATTGTAGCCAGGTGGGGGATGGCCTCTTCTCCCAGGTAACCAACAATAGAACAAGGGGACACAGTCTCAAGTTGTGCCAGGGTAGGTATAGGCTGGATGTTAGGAAGAAGTTCTTCACAGAGAGAGTGATTTCCCATTGGAATGGGCTGCCCAGGGAGGTGGTGGAGGCACCGTCCCTGAGGGTCTTCAAGAAAAGACTGGATGAGGCACTTAGTGCCATGGTCTAGTTGATTGGTTAGGGCTGGGTGATAGGTTGGACTAGATGATCTTGGAGGTCTCTTGCAACCTGGTTGATTCTATGATTCTATGATCTCCATAAAGCACTTCCTTCACAGCAAACTCCTTCAGAAGCTTAATTCCCTGCTCAATGGTGTTCCACTTCTTGGCAGCCCATGGCAAATCATCTCCGGAAGGATATCTCATCCCCACAGCCAAAAGAAGGCGTGTCCACAAGCTAACCTTACCAAGAGGACTTGCTAGGTATTTGTCCACTCCACTCTCCTTGGTGAGTGGTCCTAGCTGCTTGGCAGACTTGTCTCCTACCTGCAGGGCATTGGCACCAATGCTACGGCATCTCACTAGCCAGCTTAGGATTGGGTCTCCTGATTCCCTTGAGTATTCCTTTCTAACTTCCCTGACCTCTCTGAGGCGATTGTTGGAGTCCTGGATGTCAGTCTTCTCCTCTTCCTCTTGTTGATCTGGATGTCCCTGGCCTAGAAAGAATACTTTCCTAAGAGCGTTGTTAAACTCATCAGAACCATCCTCTTTCTTGGCAGCCAACCTCACAGCACTCTTCTCATCAGAGTACTGGGATCTGAGCATGTTTGTGAAATCTCAGAGACTGTATGTCTCCTCTTCCTCCTCTTGCTCAGCAGAGGTCCCCTTTCCTAAGCCCTCTCTGGAATCACTCTTTATCAAATGCGTCTTTGCTCGGGCTTGGGCAGGTGCCAAGAGGGCCTGTGCGGAGACAGACTTTGATGAGTCCACTGGCATTTTTGAATCATTGGGGTTCTAGCCTGAGGCCTGTGAGTTCCGATCTGCCTTAGTGGTAGAGTCTTTTTTGTCTGCTGCCTGGGGATTTGAACTGGCTGCAATAGTGTTATTAGCTCAGGGAACATCTTGGCTTCGATTATTTCCCTGTACTCCCGGTAATCCTGTCATGTTATCATTCCCGACAGGAACATTGGCAGCTTTCCCAGAATCTTGGGAAGTAGGTAGTTGTTCCTTGCTCTGCCCCTGAGTTATCTTTGGTGTGTTTTCTATCGCTTTGTTGCCACATCCAGCTGGCGGCCAGTCACTAGCGGTGTCCCTCAGGGATCAGTGCTGGGCCTCATCCTCTTTAACATCTTCATAGATGATCTGGATGAGGGCATTGAGTCAATCATCAGCAAGTTTGCAGATGACACTAAGCTGGGGGCAGATGTGACTGGGTTGGAGGGCAGAAGGGCTCTGCAGCGGGACCTTGACCGCCTGGACAGATGGGCAGAGTCCAAGGGGATGGCGTTCAATAGCTCCAAGTGCAGGGTGCTGCACTTTGGCCACAACAACCCCATGCAGAGATACAGGCTGGGGTCAGAGTGTCTGGAGAGCAGCCAAACAGAGTGGGGTCTGGGGGTGCTGATTGATACCTGCCTGAACATGAGCCAGCAGTGTGCCCAGGTGGCCAAGAGAGCCAATGGCATCCTGGCCAGCATCAGGAATGGTGTGGTCAGCAGGAGCAGGGAGGTCATTCTGCCCCTGTACTCTGCACTGGTTAGACCACACCTTGAGTACTGTGTTCAGTTCTGGGCCCCCCAGTTTAGGAGGGACATCGAGATGCTTGAGCGTGTCCAGAGAAGGGTGACGAGGCTCATGAGAGGCCTTGAGCACAAGCCCTACGAGGAGAGGCTGAGGGAGCTGGGATTGTTTAGCCTGGAGAAGAGGAGGCTCAGGGGTGATCTTATTGCTGTCTACAACTACCTGAACGGTGGTTGTGGCCAGGAGGAGGTTGCTCTCTTCTCTCAGGTGGCCAGCGCCAGAACGAGAGGACACAGCCTCAGGCTGCGCCGGGGGAAATTTAGGCTCGAGGTGAGGAGAAAGTTCTTCACTGAGAGAGTCATTGGACACTGGAATGGGCTGCCCGGGGAGGTGGTGGTGTCACCATCCCTGGGGCTGTTCAAGGCAAGATTGGACGTGGCACTTGGTGCCATGGTCTAGCCTTGAGCTCTGTGGTAAAGGGTTGGACTTGGTGATCTGTGAGGTCTCTTCCAACCGTCATGATACTGTGATACTTTGATACTGTGAAACTAGCACAGGGGTATTCTGCCGCCTAAACCAATTTTGGCGGAGGGGAGAAATTAATTGGTGTGAGATAATATTCTATAAATATATATATTTATTAAACTCAATATTCTGAGCTCTCTCCACCCCCAACCACTGTATATTTAATATTAAAATGGATTCTACACGGTTATGAAAGCATTCCAGGATAAATATCTACAGTAACTTATTAATAACTAGCAAACATTCAAACTATAAACAGAGAGGAGTTTTCCCCCACGGCTTAATGCCGCTAAGGGTCTATGTACTATTCGCCCAGCACACTGGGCTGGAAACTCCTTCTGCTCTATGGCTGTGCTAGTTTGAAGCAGGATAGAATGTTTTGGTGAGAAAAACTAGACCATAGGCTGTGAAAAAGGAAAACGATGGTGATGTCTCCTACCCTCAGAGTTTTGCTGGAGAAGAAAGTAAACATTAGATAACACTTTCGCCATTTTGTCTTCACTTTCGGGCAGGGCTTTGACTGTGCTGCATCTCCCTAACCTCATCTGCTACTCACCTTTGCTTCTTAACCTCTTGGCTGAACCTCTCTTCTTCCTTAGGACTGAGGTGAGGTTGAGAGGGGCAGGGGGAAGGTGCAGGGGTGGTTGAGAGCCCCTCCTGGGGAATCAGGTTTCTGGGAGCGGAGTTGTGCTTCTGTATTGCTTTTACCTTGTATATTTCTGTATATAACTGTATATATTGCAAATAGCTGCTTGTATATTGTGCTAGCTGTAAATAAATAGCTTCATTTATATTCCCAGAGCCAGCTGAGTCTATCTGGGTACCTTCTAAAGTGCGGGGGGGCGGGGAACATCCAAACCACCACATATTTGGCACCCAATGTGGGGCAAATTCATTTGAGTGACTGTTAATTAACTCTGGGAATCAGAATGAAGCTAATAAAGTAGCTATTTTACTTGGTGGGGGCTATTGTGTGGCCTGTTTTCTGTTTTCTTGTGTACAATTGGATCAAAGACCAAATTGGTTATTTCTTGCTTCATGTAGTTTTTAAGAAGGTCAAAGCTAAACTTACAAGAATTTTCTGGTCCTGGGGTGATTTCATTCTTGGCTTTGCTGGTTTTAATGTCACTGGAAATCTTACCAGTAACATTACAGGCGTATTTGCCAATAATATTACATCCAATGAAAATACTGCTTTAACTACAGCCCTCATGAGGGTTATTCACCCCAAAACGGAGATGCCAGACATTTGTTCAGGATTATGTTCATGTAAAACTGTGATGCTTCTCTCATGTGTTATCCTGGGTTTGGATTTTCATATTAATTCTGGCATTATGTGTGAAAAATTTGAATGCAATGCCTGTAAAAACTAGGAAAATCTCTGTCTCAAAACCAAATCAAAACAAAGGAACACAACAATCTCCTTCCCAGCAAAATTCAGGGGCACAGCCAAATTCAGGGACAGTTTTGCAACCAAAAGTACAACAAACTACCAGTGGAAATATAAACAACAATAAGCCGGGGACACAACAACTACCTTCTCCCCAGCAAGATTCAGGGACTGTAGTCCCTGCACCTCCTTGTCCAGATTCTGGGAAAACCGCCAATGTTCCTAACAACGATGACAACAAACAAGGATTGGCAGGCATCCCAGGAGCACAGGCAAACACTCAAAATCAGAATGTCCCCTCTACTAATAAAAATAACACCAGCTCAGGCAGTCCAAATCTCCAGCCCCAGCCAGCAGACCAGAACCCTGTTAATTCTAAGGCAGATCTGAACTCACAGACCCCAGGTCAGACCTCCAATGATTCAAACCCTCCAGTAGACACGTCAAAGACTGTTGCTGTGCAGGCCTTTTTGGCACCTGTGTCCCGGGTTTGGGCTGATCCCTCCCCCGGGAAGAAATTCACAACACAAACCCCCCTACTTTTTTGAAAGTCAGGGAAAGATGAAATTGTATTTTCTTATAATATAAGTATAACAATGTAAAGAGAAATAATAACTAGAGAAGGAAGGAAGGGAAAAAAAAAAACCAATACAATAACCTTAAGGGAGATGGGGAGGGGGTCAAGCGGCGGCGAAGCAGCAGAAGCAGCAGTAGCCAAAACAGCAGCCGGGGAAGATAGGCGAAGCTGCAGCAGCAGAAGCCAGCGGGAGAAGGGGGAGAACAAACTGTGCTTCTAGACATTAAGTTCTTGATGCTCCAATGAAATTATATTAATTTATCTATTGTTGCCATTTATGTGGCCTATCCCTGGAATGTTCATCTCTCCCCTATGTCTGAGCTAGAGGATCAGCTCAAACGGCCACAACCTGCTAAGGCAAAAGCCAACACACAGCTTTTGACAAAGCGTGACTCAAAGGAGGATGTAAGAGAGGGGACCTCTGGTGAGCAAGAGGAGGAAGAGGAGACATATAGTCTTCGGGACCTGGCAAACATGCTGAGATCGCAGTACTCAAATGAGAAGAGCTCTCTGAGGTTGAGTGCAATGAGGAAAGTTCTGTTTCTAGGCCAGGGACAACCAGATCAACAAGAGGAAGAGGAGGAGGATGACATCCAGGACTCCAACGATCCTCTCAGAGAGGTCAGGGAAGTTAGAAAGGAATACTCAAGGGAAGCAGGTGAACCAATCCTAAGCTGGCTAGTGAGATGCCGTAGCATTGGTGCTAATGCCCTGCAGGTAGGAGACAAGTCTGCCAAGCAGCTAGGACCACTCACCAAGGAGAGTGGAGTGGACAAATACCTAGCAAGTCCTCTTGGTAAGGTTAGCTTGTGGACACGCCTTCTTTTGGCTGTGGGGATGAGATATCCTTCCGGAGATGATTTGCCATGGGCTGCCAAGAAGTGGAACACCATTGAGCAGGGAATTAAGCTTCTGAAGGAGTTTGCTGTGAAGGAAGTGCTCTATGGAGATCATGGCACACATGAGCCTGATGATATTCCTCTTGGAACAGGTCTCATGAAGAAGCTTATTAAGCTTGCTCCTTCATTCTATGCTAATATCTTTGCCAGCAAGTTTCTATCAAGGAGTGATAACGGAAGGTCTTTCACTGTTCGTGAGTTCACTGACCAGCTCAGGCAAATAGAGGACAGCTTGTCGCATTCTGCCATAGTCTCTGCTATTAACACTATGACTACAGAAATGAAAGAGATGAGGAATGACATTAAAGATACCATGAAAGAACCGAAGGAGGAAATCAAAACCTCCATTTCCAATTTGGCAAAGGATACCATCCCTGCATCATCTGAATGAATGCATGTTTCTGCCATCAGGAGCAGACGCCCACCTCCTGCAAGGCAATTTCAGCCCAGGAGGAGACAAATTCCACCTAGACATCAGCAATCACGTGCGTCAGTGGGGATAATTCTGCGTGACAAATTCGGTGAGAACATGAACAAATGGGATGGTAAACCTACTTCAGCTCTTTCAAAGAGAGACAGGGATCTGCAGAGTGGCAGAAACAGAGGCAGCAATGCCAGAAAAGTAGCTGTCACTTCTTCAGCTCCCCAGAGCAATTGCAATTATTCCAACAATTGAAATTTCTCTCACAACAACACCAATCATTGTGTACACCCTACATGCCATGCTCAGCATTAGGGGGCCCCGCCTCCAGCCAGGAGGAGGAAAGGGATAGTGGAGAGAACCGAATCTATTGGAATGTATTCATTAGGTGGCCTGGCAGTTCAAGAGTTCGGAAATACAGGGCTTTAGGTGACACAGGTGCTCAGTGTACTTTATTGCCATCAAATTGCAAAGGGACAGAGTCCATTTCTATTTTTGGAATCACTGGTGGATCTCAAGAGTTAACTAAGTTGCAGGCTGAGATCAGTTTAACTGGTAAAGAGCAGAAGAAGCATACTATTGTAACTGGTCCTGATGCGCCTTGCATTCTGGGAATTGACTTTTTGAGACAAGGTTGTTTCAAAGATTCTAAGGGTCACAAATGGGTTTTTGTAATAGCATCTGTAGAGACTGAGGATGGTAAATTGAAATTGTCCGTTAGACCTGAACTTTCAGATGAATCTGCAGTTGTGGGACATCATGACATAGAGGATCTGGAAGTGCCAATTGCTACGCAAACTGTTCACCACAGGCAGTACAGAACTAACCGTGACTCTTTGTTGCCCATTCATCAGCTGATTCATCAAGGGGAGAGTGAGGCTGTCATCGAGAAAGTTCATTCATCTTTCAACAGTCCCATCTGGCCTGTGAGTAAACTTAACGGCGATTGGAGACTGACCGTTGATTTTCATGCCCTCAACAAGGTGACTCCACCCATGAGCGCAGCTGTGCTGGACATGCTGGAACTCCGGTACGAGCTGGAATCGAAGGAGGCTAAATGGTATGCAACCATAGACATTGCTAATGCTTTCTTCTCTATTCCCATAGCAAAGGAGTGCAGGCCTCAGTTTGCATTCACCTGGAGAGGAATCCAATACCACTTCAACTGTTTGCCTCAGGGGTGGAAACACAGCTCAAAGATCTGGCACTCAGTCATCCACAATGCACTGGAGAAAGGTAAAGCTCCAGAGCACATCCAGTACATCGACGACATCAGTGTGTGGGGCCAAACTGCTGAGGAAGTCTTTGCGAAAGGTAACAAAATCATTGACATTCTGTTGCAAGCAGTTTTTGCCATTAAGAGAGACAAGGTCAAAGGACCTGCCAGAGAAATTCAGTTTCTGGGAGTGCGGTGGCAGGATGGTCGCCGTCACATTCCACAGGATGGGATCAACAATGTCTCCACCGTGGCAGTTCCCACCAGTAAGAAGGACACTCTCTCTTTCTTGGGTGCAGTGGGATTTTGGAGACTACACATTCCTGGCTTCAGTCAAATTGTCAAACCTCTGCACGATGTGACTCATAAGAGAAACAATTTTGAGTGGGGACTTGAACAACAAGCAGCTTTTGATCAAATTAAATGAGAAATAGTCCATGCAGTGGGTTTGGGACCTGTGAGATCTGGTCCGGACATTAAAAACATTCTGTATACGGCTGCCAGTGACAATGGTCCAACTTGGAGCCTTTGGCAGAGAGCTCCAAATGAGACACGTGGTCATCCACTTGGTTTCTGAGGCAAATTACACCCCAATAGAGAAAGAGATACTAGCAGCCAAAGAAGGAGTGAAAGCAGCTTCTGAAGTGATTGGAACTGAGTCACAATTGCTTTTAGCTCCTAGACTGCCAGTTCTAAACTGGATGTTCAAAGGCAAAGGTTCATCACCGCATCATGTCACAGATGCAACCTGGTCTAAATGGATGGCTTTGATCATCCAACGAGCACGAATGGGTAATCTTGACCAACCTGGTCTGGTGGAGGTGATCACCAACTGGCCGGAAGGCACAGACTGTTCCAAACCTCCAGAGGAGAAAATAACTCGTCTGAAGAAGCTCCTCCCTATGGTGATCTCTCTGATCAGGAAAAGAACTATGCTTTGTTCACAGATGGTTCCTGTCGTCTTGTTGGGAACAAGCGAATATGGAAGTCAGCAGTGTGGAGTCCTACCAGAAGAGTTAACGAAGCAAGAGATGGAGAAGGAGAATCCAGTCAGTTTGCTGAGGTAAAAGCTGTCCAACTTGCTCTTGATGTGGCTGAACGTGTGAATTGGCCTATCCTTTACCTCTACACTGACTCATGGATGGTAGCCAATGCTCTATGGGGTTGGCTAAAGGACTGGAAGAAGAATGGTTGGCAGAGGAAAGGAAAGCCTATTTGGTGTGCTGATCTATGGCAGGACATTGATGCATGGCTGGAAAGAATTCCAGTGAAGGTGCGGCACGTATGCGCACACATGCCTAAGAATAGAGCCACTGAGGAACATCACCACAACCAGCAGGCAGACCAAGCTGATAAGATTTCGCAAGTTGATACCAACTCTGATCTTGACCTTGATTGGAAACACCGAGGGTCAACTGTTCTTAGCTCGGTGGGCGCATGATTCGTCTGGACATCAAGGCAGAGATGCAACATACCGATGGGCACGTGATAGGTCAATTGACTTGTCCATGGACGCTATCAGCCAAGTCATCCATGACTGTGATAAAGTTCCTGTGGTATGCGAAAACAATCTGTTAGGGAAAACTGTTTGGGTATTTTCTCCTTCGGGCGAAGGGAAACCTGTCCGAGGGGTGGTGTCTGCTGAAGGTCCTGGTCACACCTTCCGGGTAATGCAGGAGAATGGTGATATCCAGTGTATTCCACAGAGAAATCTAACCTTAGCTGAGAGAGTTTGAATTCAGAGCGTATAATACAGGCTGTTAGGAGTCACCTGGGAGTCCCTGTTCTCGTCTCATCTGTGAGGAGACAAACTTGTCCTGAGCTTTTGAATTACCTACATCTGAGATAACCGGAATGAAGTGTGAACTGAACTTGTAATATTCATTAGCGTAAATATCATTTTAGATTAAATCAGATAATTCTCAGCGATACTCTGAGTGAAGTAGACAGGGGTGGATTGTGCTAGTTTGAAGCAGGGTAGAATGTTTTGGTGAGAAAAACTAGACCATAGGCTGTGAAAAAGGAAAACAATGGTGATGTCTCCTACCCTCAGAGTTTTGGTGGAGAAGAAAGTAAACATTAGATAACACTTTTGCCATTTTGTCTTCACTTTCGGGCTTGGCTTTGACTGTACTGCATCTCCCTAACCTCATCTGCTACTCACCTTTGCTTCTTAACCTCTTGGCTGAACCTCTCTTCTTCCTTAGGACTGGGGTAAGGTTGAGAGAGGCAGGGGGAAGGTGCAGGGGTGGTTGAGAGCCCCTCAGGTTTCTGGGAGGGGAGTTGTGTTTCTGTATTACTTTTACCTTGTATATTTCTGTATATAACTGTGTATATTGTAAATAGCTGCTTGTATATTGTGCTAGATGTAAATAAATAGCTTCATTTATATTCCCAGAACTGGCTGAGTCTAGTCTGGGCACCTTCTAAAGTGTTGGGGGGCAGGGAACATCCAAACCACCACAATGGCAGAGAGAACAGATATTACAGAGGCATTAAAGCATTTACTTACAACTCTTATTAATTATCAGTCATCCTCCGGGGCTATGTCACAGCCTATTACTAGTGCCCAAACTTCAGGGGAGCTTTGCCCATGGACTTTGAGGCTGGAATCCTCCTGGCTTGAGGGGAAAGGAGATTCTTCCCAGCTTCTGGGGAAATGACAGTCTCTGACCTAGTTCTCCAGGCGAAGAATGCAATCTCTGCCCTTGCCTCCTGGCTCCTTCTGGATGGTCTGTCCAGGGATTCTTACGCAGGATCTCAGGTGCAGGAGTAGGATGCCGTGCAGTCTGAGCACAGTTCTCACGCGGCTAGCATGTCGATTGCATGCAGAAAATTCAGAGTCTCCTTCCTGGTAACTTGGTGGCAATGGCGCTTACCAGGCAATGATAAGGCAGCGAGGATGCAAGGTGTGCACAGCTGCTCGGGAGTCTGCGCTCTGTAGGTAAAGGCAGGCAATACAGGATCTGGTCCTGATAACACAGTGGCATGCAAATGTGCACAGCTGGCTGGGAGACTATGGGCTCCACATATATATAGGCAGGCTTAAGTGAGCTCTGCAAGTGAATACGCAGGCAGGCGAGTCTGAGTTATGCAGGGGAGTCCGAACACGTTATTTATCTGTGTACCCCTATTTTTTGAATGTGGGCTGAGATTAATGGCCCCTTGGCCACTAGAATGACCAATCAGGTTGTTAGTCAGCCAAACCTTACCATAATAGGCAAAAGCCACTTGCCTGGACTTTCCCCAAATATGGGGATCACATGGGCTTACACCAGGGAAGCACGAGCTGGGGGTGTAGGGCGTACACAACATGCTTACAAACAGGGGTACTGGCAGACCAGACTTTGTGGCACCAGGCCTATTGTGCCCCTTTTATCCATTTAATGTGTTTACCTCTGGTTTGGGCAGAAAAACATGTCCAGGCAAGGCAAGGCATAAATAAGCCTATTTTCAGGCCTACAGGCCCCCTACAACACTGCCTTGTGCAGGGCCTATGCTTTTCACAAATTTGTGTAAAAGTGAGCCTGTGGCTTTGCCTAATATGGTAAAGTTTGTCTAACTGCCATTCTGATTGGCTATTCTGTGTCCAAAGGGCAATTAATCTTGGCCCACATTGATAAAAGGAGATACACAGGTAAACAACGTGCTTTTTCTGCTGTGCTCAGCCATGCTCTACTGTTGCCTGCTGCAATTGCCTACTGCCTTATTGTTTTGATGGTAAACTCCACTGTAGCGAGTTGCCAGGAGCAGACCCTGGATGCCTGCACACGATCGGACATCGTGCTGAAACTACATCACACGACATCCTGCCTCTACACCTGAAAGTCCTGCTTAGCAGTCCTGGACATAA
Source organism: Pogoniulus pusillus (assembly GCF_015220805.1). NCBI lineage: Eukaryota > Metazoa > Chordata > Aves > Piciformes > Lybiidae > Pogoniulus > Pogoniulus pusillus. The sequence continues at coordinate 813,409 of NW_026974536.1, read as the reverse complement.
CAGATTGTCCAAGTGCCAGGAGCCAAGGTCAGAGATTGTCTGCATCCTTTTCCCAGAAACCAGGAAGAATCAAGTCTCAACGCCCGACAAGACAGAGTTCCCCTGAAAGCATTTGGGCGCTGTCTGGACTGTGGTTAGCCACAAGGGTAATAATAATAATTTGTGAATAAATGCTTAAATGCCTCTAATTCTCCATTGCCTTCTGCCATGAGCAGAAAGAGATCCTTGAGTCCACCTAGTGGCCAAGCAGCATGTTGACTGCAAGTGCATTTGATTGCAAAAACCTTCTCTGCCAGTTCAATTAATGTTTACGTATTTTGCTGGTTATTACTAGATCTAGATATTATCCATAGAATGTTTCCACTACCATGTAAGAAATGAAATATTATTAAAATTAGTGGTTGGGGGTGGCAAGAGTTCTTAATATCAAAATTAATAAACAATATTAATTTTGGAAAATATAATCTTGCATTAATTAATTTCCCCTTCCCCAACAAATAGCTACAATACCCTTTGAGTGGATGATTAAAATATGTTTATTGATGGATCTTCAAGGGCAGAAAAAGGTTATAGGATATGCTATAATAAAAGGTAAAGAGCTGTAAGGAGGAGGTAAGCTACCCTCTAAATGGTCATCACAGCAGAATTGTATGCTGTGAATTGTATCAAGAAAAAATAGTAACATATTTACAGATTCAAAATATGCATATGGGGTGGCTCATGTGTTTGGGAAACTGAGGGAGGAAAGAGGATTATTAAGAGTTAGCTCACAAAGGTTTCATTATTCACCTATTGGAGGTGGTGAATTTGCCAGAGGCAGTGGCAATGTCAGGGGACATCAGGCAGAACACCAATAAAATGGCAACAATGGATAAGTGAATATAATTTCATTGGAGCATCCAAAGCTTTATGTCTAGAAGCACAGGTTGTATCTTCCCCTTTGATGCTTCTGCTACACCTGGTGCTATCTTCCTCCACTGCTGTTTTGGCTTTACACCTCCCTAGGTAGAGAATTTAACATTCAGTAGCGTTGACGTACGGAAAAGGACTCTATAACTCGAAAGTTATAAAGTAGGAATGTTTATTGTGCAAGATGCACGGGGGATATCTCCTTCAAAAATCGTGTCTACCCCAAAGGAGCAAGCCACCCCACATTTATACACTGAATCCATGCATATTCATGAAACACCTATACATTCTTATCACTGAAACCCGCCTGCTCCCACTGTGTACGGTAATTATCTTATCAGTCCTCTGCGCTTGGGTAGTTCCTCTCAGAAATTGTGAGCAGGGGTCTTTGAAATGTGGGCAGTGGTCGGTTGGAAGAAGGCTGTGAGTCTTCATCACAATGTACTTTTCACCCCTTGCCTGGAATGCAACGATCGTGCAGGTGTGTAGTGTCTTTAGTGTCCTTATCAGCCTGTGTCTTCTGCTTTTTCTCCTTATGGATACTGGCTGACAGGTTTATGGTGAGTGCTGGTGAGTCCTGCTCCTTCCTCCCGGATACCATTATGATGTATTTGCTTTTTGGCCTTGGAATGTTTTCATATTGCTACTTGAGAATACATCCTTTGTTAATGATTAAGGCCATCTTTTCCCTTGTTAGTTATTGTTGTTTCTTTGTTCCTAGTATGGATATACTTTTGGTCCTATGCTATCCCCCTTCATATCCCCATATCAGCATATTTAGCCTGCTCTCTATTCCAGAAGTTCAAAACTTCAGGTTGTGTCCATCTATTCCTGGTCCCTGCTGCCTTTGAAAGACACCTTACAAATTGAGTACAGGCACCTCAACGCGCTGCAGTGTGGCTGGGGCCAGGTGCTTTCCTTTAGGCAGTGCCCCACTGGGCCTTAGGCTGCCCGGGGGCCTCAGTAGGGCGCTCCCATGGGTGTAGGCCAGGAGGAGCGTGTGTATGCCACAGGGAGTACACTTGTGGGTGTCACTGTGGATAACGACCCGCTCGCTCACCACTTCTCTAAGAGTGCCGCGGAAGCCAGGGGAGAGGAGGCGGAAGCAGAAGCAGAGCTGGTCGGTACCGCTCCCTGGCAGGTTACTGTCGCTTGGCTGCTGCGACAGAGGGAGGAAGTGATGCCACGGAATGAAACCTCGCGGACTCTGGTGACATTTTCTTTGGTGGTAGTGGTGGCGGCATGGCTGAGGCTTGGTTTCCTTCAGCCGCCTATGTCCGGACCATTGCTACTTGTAAGGAGGCCAGGAAAGATCCTCTGTCGTCCAGGTGAGTGGAGCTGGTGCAGCTGGGGTTCGTTCATTGTGTGCTGTGACGGTGTGGGGTGGGGCCAGGACGGGCTGAGCTGAGCTGAGCAGGGCAACTGGGGGCACCAAGTGGGCAGTGGAACAATTGCCGTTGGCCTCGCTGCACGCGGGCAGGAGGCAGCGGGTCGCAACGGAGTGTGTGTGTGAGTTGTGGTACCAATCTCCTTCCCCTTTCCCCCTGGTGGTGGAGAGAGTGGGCGGCTCGGCGGTGTCCCGAAGCAGATGAGCACGGCTCTGCGGCGCCTCGAGGGCCTGGTCATATTAGGGCCGAGGAGGCAGCCTTGCCCATACTAAGCATCCTCCACGCCAGCCGAGGGGTTTCGGGGAAGTGTGGGTGTCCAATGGGTAACTTTCAGCGCTGACCGACTCAATAAGGGGTGACCTCTATCACGGTCCGACACAGTGCCTGGAATGCAGGAGGCCATCCTGGCTGCTGTTTTCTTGTCCTAACCTTGCCTGGAATCAGCGGACAAAAGCCTTGTTGCAGTTCCTGCGAGCAACTTCTGGACTGTGTTTCCTTGGGATTCTGTATTGTGGGGTCGTATTAGCTGTTAGTAGAAAAACCCTTTGATAAAGTGTGTAACAGCTCTAGCTTTATGTGTCTCTTTTTTTTTTTGTACGTTTGCTTACTTTGGGCAATGAAGAAATATATATTTTATGTGGAAAAAAAACAAGTTTAAGATGTTAGTTTGTTGGTTATCTACTCTGCAATCCCCTTGTGCTCCTAACATCTAATGAGTTGTGGATACGACTTTCAGTGACGCAGTCATCCAGGTAGAATATAAAATTTTGTGGTGCTATCAGACTTTTTCCTTTTTAAAAAGAATGATCTAAGCAGACTTGTAATATTTTAACTATTTTTCTAATTCTAGTATTGCAAGTTTCTGTGCATTGAAGCTATTGAACAACTACTTCAAAGGCTACTCTTTGAAAGGCTTGAGGAGGTGGCTTGGGTTTACATTGTGTAACCAGCAGGGAGAGCTTCCACAATTGTTTATGTCTTCGTTTCTGTCATGGAAGGTAGTTTGGGAGGTTGTGGGGAAAATACGTGAAGGCTCACTTGTATAGTTCAAGTGATTTATTGCTCAAATACGGAGATCCCCCTCCTGAACTAAATTCCCCATGTGAATTCTTTTGATCTGAGGTTGTAGAGTAACATTTCGGAAAATAGCATATAAAGGAGAGTCTGTGATTTCCTTAGAGTTCTTTTGAGTCTTTAAAGTTACTTAGTCTTTAGGTGAGGAGTCCTTTCTTTGGTTTACTCACGATTCAGCGGTTCAGATTAGCAGGATTCGAAGCTTGGGCGGTGTCCCTTTGTTTGTCAGGGTTCAGACCTCTGCGGGCCCCTCGTCGGGCAGGGCCGATCAGGAGTGAGAGGTCATTGGGGCAGGAGCGAGGCAGGCAGGCAGGCTAGCGAGCGAGCAGGTACCCCGATCCAGGCCGGCACACCATTTTATAATGTTCAAAGAGGTGTAACCCACTGTCATGGAAGGGAGCAGAGCCCTTTGCCCTATTGCAGAATTTTCATTTATACACAAAATTGTGGCTCAGAGGCCTTCCATCAAAAAAGTCAAAACAATATTTTCTATCTGCTTGCACTGACGTAGCTGCTGTACCAGCAGACGTACAGGCCTTGGGAGAATCTCTCCCTCGGAAAAACAAAAGACATAAACATGGCTATATTTTGGAAAAAGGGTTCGAATTCTCAGACATGGTGACCACTCAACAAACATCTGCTGGGGGCTGACCCCTGGGTGGTTCCATAAGTTGTTTTTGGTGAGAATTAGCCAATTGTATAAGTTGATTATAACTTTGTACCAATCTGTAAAGCTAACGCAAGTCTGAGTTGGTTGAACACACCTCTTCTAAAATACTATAAAAATATACCCACTTGCACCTCTTGCACCTTAACTTCACTTAACTGAGCCCCTCACTCTCTACCCTGCTCTACTTACACCTCTTTTGCTCGATACCCTGATCGCTGATCACACACGCACACACCCGCGGTATTCGCATCGCAAACAACCAGCTCGAGACGGCACCGTTCCAGACAAGGGCCCGATCCTTACGAACCTTGGGAGTCGGCATTCAGCTCAACCGGACCTGTGGAGCCTCGGACAACGTGCCTTAAAATCCATAAAGACTTTGAAACTTCTCTGAACTGCATTTGGGACAGTGAGTAATTGATAAACTTCTATTTGAAACTGAATAACCTCTCGAGACTTCAATGAACTCTCTCATATCATAGATTCTCTTCATTTTAATCATTCTGTATATTAAATCACAACTACGAATCAAGAATCTACGTGGGATAAATGTAAATAAGTTTGGGGAAGGGGATTTCTAGTGCTTATAGTATTAAATCATTTATACCTCGCATATCATTCCTTCAAACCTCCCCCCCCCCCAAACAAACTTTCTCTTCCGCGACACCCACCAGTCCAGGCTAATTTTACGTTATTCTTACAGATTGGCACAAATTATATTTAACCCATATAATTGGACAATTTTTACCAAAACAACTTCTAAGACCACCCCAAGCTCAGCCCACACCAGGTGTCGAGTGGGCATGAGAACTGCCGTTCCCCCTAACCAAAACAGTGGCCAGCGTGCCTGGGAAGCAAGGCCGAATAGTTCCAAAACAATAGCCAGCGTTTACCTTTTATCTGTACTAGGGAGAGACTTTCTCATGGGACTGAAGGATTGTTTTGGTTTTACGATGCTCCTGGCATTAATGTGAGACACTATAACTCTCACAACAGGGAGGCCTGCTAAGGGCTTCTGCTACTCTCCATGACAGTTTGTTAATAGCAAAACAAGGCTACTTGTATTAAAGTTTGTAGGTACCTTTGTGAAACCATAACTGCAATAACTTAGTTAAACAATGTCTCGGTTGTAAGCAGTTACATAGTTTAAACCATCACAAAGTACTTAACAGCCTTTCAAAGGCTGAAAAACACCCTGGTGTAGAAATGTTATGACATGAGTCAGTTCTGTTTGATTTTGTGTTTTCACTGGCAAGTAATTTTAGCTTTAAAAAATGACTGAGTAGTAAGACTTTGAATCCATGACAATCTCTTTAAAAATGTAAAGTTTATTTTAGGCACACATCCCCCTCCAAGCTTTTATTTGGTTTTAAGTCTTCTTTGGTACTTGTCAAGCACAAGACCAAATAATACTTTCACTTATAGGCAAGTACTAGCCTATTTCCAGTTTGTAAGCTAAAATTTTAAGTACAAACAGTAATAGCTTTCTCCTTAGAACAGTAAATAAATGTTAAACATAAAATGTTAAAGTATCTTAGAATGCTTAAGTCTAAAAAACATAATATTTGACCTTAAGGTGGAAACTGGGTATGGTGCTCTTCTGAGATTTTTGTGGTTCTCATGACGTAGTTAGGCAGTCACAACAGTGCCAGCTTCCCCTCTTGCCCTGGAGAAGAGGAACGCTGCCTTTGTGGAGGGAATAGGTTTGTAACAAGCTCTAAGAAGAACAGTAAGTTGCTTGTCATGTATTTGTGAAATCCAAGCACCTCCCTCCCTATATACATGCATGATACAAAAGCAGTGAGATGAAGTATGGAGCACTCAGTTGTGTAATATCAATCATTTAAAAGTATATTTTAATGAAAATTTCTCACATCTAGTTATCTAGAGCAGTCTTGTGCTGACAAAAGAAGCACCAAAGGAGGTGGTTATGTGGCTGCTAAAAGATAATAAAATACTAATCGCTGTGGTTCTGGTATACCACTAATGTTTTGTCTAGAGGATTAGGAGGAAGTACAGTGGGGGTGATGGAAGGCAGTATGTAAATATGAGCAGCTGGTATTTATGCTCAAGTATGATGAAAACAGTTCTGACACAATTGTCATAGATTGAGTTTTAATGTGCTGCTATTCATGCCATCCTGCCTCATGCCAGCTTCAAAATGGTGGATGGAGCAAAGTATTATGGGACTTGAAGTTCATATGGTAACCTGAGAGGCTTCCTGTTCCAGTTGCTGCTTTTGGGTTCCAGATGTTTGCTCTTTTCTGCAGGGATGGTGGTGATATGGGTGGGAGTTGGGTAGCATGATGGTTTTCTGTAATGCTGGTTTGTTGTGGTTTTTTTTCCCCCTGCATTTTGATGTGCTTTTTCTGCAAATAGGCTAAGCTAGGGTAATAGTGCATTACATTATTAGCTAAGGTAATTTTGCACTTCTATTATCTCATTTTTATTAAACTCTTATCTCTCTTTATCTCAACCCAGAATTTTTTTTCTGTGTTACTATCCCTCACTTCTGTGTTGGGGGAAACAGATTAACCCGTGTGTTAACCTGTTACAGCAATTAAAAATTGAGGCATTTAAAATTTTGTGAACTATTTGTTTGCTCGTCGGCATCATGAGGAAGTTCAATGAGAAATTCCTGAGAAATCAGGAAGATAAAAGGCCTGTGGTCTTTCACATTCAAGCATATGATGTGTATTGCAGTACGGTCTGGTCATCTATGTATTTGATCAGTGCACAAAGGCTGCCTGCTTGGTAGAAATTAAAATGCACAAACAAGTTGAAAAATGAATGAATACATTGAACTGGGTGTTCAGAAGGGGTTTTGTCTGTGTTTAGGGTAAGATAAGAGGCCAAATTTTTTAAAGGTTTTAAATAATTTAATAATATATACAAAGAGAATTCCCCCCCCTGCAAACTTATATACAGTTAACCCACACAAGTTCTTTGTATGTGGTTGTGAAATTATTTTACAGAATGTCTATTTACAGTAGGATTAAGGAATTTGGTTGAGATTTGGAAAGGTTTTGGATAGAGAGTTTTGTGGCATAAAGCGCCACTGGTAAAGTCACTGAGGTTTCTTAGCTGCTCAAATTGAGATTGTTCAGTTACTAATTGGAGTCACAGTCTCTGTGGTCCCAAATATGTGTAGCGAAAGCCATGCAGTTGATCCTAGTGGACCTGAATAGTTCAGTTCAGATATTGGGGCGTGCTGTCTGAGAAGGCTCCACGGGCACGATCGGGCTGGGAACAGTGAGCTGGAGCGGCGGCCGGACGGGAGCACCTTGGTCGATTGTTCCTCTGGATCGGTGCAAAGTACCGTGGGTTGGAACCATACAGCGGTAGTGGCCCCAGGCGACAAAGAGGCTAGGAGCGGTGGGTGGAAGAGGGTGGCAGGAACACTGAATTTCCCTATTTATGAGATGTGGCCCGAGATTGATGGTCCCTTTGGCCACAATACTGTCCAATAAGCGTCTGGCAGCAGGCCAAAACATGCCAAATAAGGTAGAGTCCACAGGTCCGGTACCCCCAAATATGGAGAGAGCACAGGTGGGCCCACACGCTAAGCATGTGAGCTTATGCAACCTGTTTACATCAACCTTACAAGCAGGGCAAGCCAGACTTGAAGGCGCCAGGCTTGTTGTGCCCCTTTGTCTGCTTAATTTGTTTTCCCTTGGTTTATATAGAAAAAACACCTTTCGGCGGGAAAACGTCCAGGCAAGTATAGACTTGTAAACAAACCTATTTGGGCCTATGTGGCCCTCCACCACACTGGGTACTGTAGAGGAAGAGGAAAAGGGAAGAAACCTGAAGCCAGCCACAAGGCACTTGAGAACAGTCAGTATGGAGTAGTTACAATACACACAAACCAAGCACTGCTCTAACTGATAAAAGAAGCAGGAAGTGTGTTTGTGTGTATTTAACAAATGGGAAGATCCTGCTGGCAATGGACAGAGTGGGGGAGATGAGGATTAATGAGGTAAGATAAGATTGGATGAAAAAAGAGTAAATACAGAGAATCATAGAATGGTCTGGGCTCGAAGGGACCTCCAAAGCTCATCTAGTTCAACCCCGCCTGCAGTCAGCAGGGACATCCTCAATTAGACCAGGTTGTCCACAGCCCTATTGAGCCTCACCTTGAATATCTCTGGGGAAGGGGCCTCAACCACTTCCCTGGGCAACCTGTTCCACTGTTCCACCACTCTCATAGTAAAGAACCTTTTCCTAACATGCAATCTAAATCTGCTCTTCTCTAGTTTGAAGCCATTGCCCCTCATCCTGTTACTGCAGGCCTTTGTAAACAGTTTGTCTCCATCCTTTATGTAGGCCCCCTTCAGGTACTGGAAGGTTCCCTGGAGCCGCTTCTTCTCCAGGCTGAAAAACCCCAGCTCCCTCAGCCTGTCTTCATAGCAGAGGTGCTCCAACCCCTTGATCGTTTTCATGGCCTTCCTCTGGACCCGCTCCATCAGGTCCATGTCCTTCCTATATTGAGGGCTGCAGACCTGGACACAGTGCTCCAGGTGAGGTCTCACCAGAGCAAAGTGGCAGAATCACCTCTCTGGATCTTCTGGCAATGCATCTTTTGATGCAGCCCAGAATGTGCAACCTTCTAGACTGTGAGCACACACTGTCTGCTCTCATTCAGCTTCTTGTTCATCAGCACCCCTGTGGTGGAGGGGCTGCAGCCCCAAAACAGAGGCCTCCCTATGCCTCTACATGCCTGGACATGTTTTTCTGCCAGGACCCATGGTAGTAAACAGGTTGTGTAACACACACCCCCCCAGTCTGTGTATCCCTGGGGTCTGCCCAGGTGATCCCCATATTTGGGAGGGTCCAGGCAAACAGCTCCTGCCTATTAAGGTAAGGTTTGGCTTACTGCCAACCTGATTGGTCACTTTAGATGGCCATGAATCTCAGCCCACAGTCTATAAAGAGGGGTGCAAAGGAGCACCACGTGTTCAGAGGTTCAGACTTAGCTGTTCAGACTCAGCTCTCTGATCCACATTGCAGCTCTGACCTGCTTGCAAGGCCTAGACATAGGATCTGGCCCTTACTTGCATACTCACTGAGGCTCAGCCCTCTTGCATTGATCTCAAGGTGCAGTTAACCTGTCTGCATACCTTTGGGAAGCAGAGCACATTCACGCCTGCACTTGATACATATGGGGAGCCGATAGTCCCTAAGCCTAGTACTATCTCGAATTATCCACGGAGCTCAGTCTCCCAGCAGCCTGGCACACACTGCATGCCCGCTGCTATAGCCTGGAGAATCAGGACAGCAGACCTTCTAGATTGTCTGCAAACCCACAAACACAGCCTGCTAGCTGTACAGAAGACCGTGCTAGAAGCTGCACGGACAAATCCTTCTCCTGCACCTGGAATCCTGCCAGCTGACCATCCCTGGACGCGCAGCATCCAGAAGAAGCAGCAGCATTGAGGCAGAAACCACTTCACACCAGGAGAGAAGGTTAGAGAAACCTGTTTACCCCAGAGACTGGGAACACTTGTCATTTCACCTCACAAGCCGGGAAGATTCCAGCCTCACAAAGACCGGAACACTGGGCACTGGCTGATACAACCCTGAGAGGGTGATTAATAATTAAGGGCAACACATCTAAATAAGCTTTAATTCCTTTGTAATATAAGTTACCTCTGCCTTAGAGCAGACACAGCTTTCAGCCCCTGCTGGGCAGACAGTATAGTTGTTAAGCAGGCATTAAGCCTAAGGGAAATCTCTCTCTGTCTATAGTTGATGATAATTTAACAATTAATAATCAAATCACTGTACATATCATATCCAAATTGATTTCATAAATTTGCACAAAAGAACTATTCAGTGGTTGGGGGTGGCACGCATTTGTAAATATTAATTGTAATAAATCATTTTTATAAAAAATTAATACCGCCTTGTTGCGGAATGGAGTTTAGGGGAATTTATGGGGAAAAACATGCAAGGCCAATTTGTAAAGAAGATTAAATGACTTATTACTAAAACACTAAAAATCCCCTTCCCCAAACTTATTTATAACTATCCCACGCAAGCTCTTGGTTCGCGGTTGCAGATTAAAATAGAAAATGGCTAAAAATGAAGAGAGTCTGTGATTTTAAGAGAGTTCTTTGAGTCTTGAGAGATTACTCAGTCTTTAGATAAAAAGTTCATCAGTTACTCACTGTCCACAAGCAGTTCAGCAGGGTTTAGAAGTATTACGAAGTTCAGGGCATTGTCCGAGCCTTCTGCCGGTCCAGGCCGAGCTGGGCCCTGGCTTCCAAGGCTTACGGTGATCGGGCGTTGCCGAGTTCGTGCCGAGCTGGCCGTAATTCTTAATGCTGCCGAGTTATGCGTGTGCAGGCAGGGTGTCATTCAGAAGGAGAGCATGGTTGAGAGCGAGAGGGTCTCGAGATGCAGAGGAAGGGTAGGTACTTGATTAAGGCAAATGCAGCATTTTTATAGTGTTCAAAAGAGGTGTGTTTAGCCAGTTCAGGCGATTTTACGTTAATATTTCAGATTGGTACAAAGTTATAATCAATTCATACAATTGGACAATTCTTACCATAAACAACCTGTAAGACCACCCAGGGGTCAACCCCCAACAGGTGTCCAGCGAGCAATGGGAACCAAGGTTTTTGAATCAAAACATAGCCAATGTTTACCTTTTACCCCTCCTGGGGGAGAAATATTGTCAGAGGCCCTGTATCTACTGGAACAGCAGATATGAATATTGTTTTGGTTTTGCGATGGCTGGCTTCATGTGAGTCATGATCCTTTGCAGAAATGGGGCCTGCTAAAGGGCTCTATTACCTTCCATGACAAATTAATTTCTCATCTCCCCCTAATAAGGGAGGCATAGAGAAATCCCCCTTCCGCAAAAACCCCCAAGTCCTTTTCCACAGGGCTGCTTTCTTTCACCTCATTTCCCAGTCTGTATTGATAGCTGGCCCAGGTGCAGAACCCTGCACTTGGTCTTGTTGAACCTCATGAGGTTCACCTGGGCCCACCTCTCCAGCTTGTCCAGGTCTCTCTGGATGACATCCCATGCCTCTGGTGTATCAACAACACCACTCAGACCCACCTGGATGCATTCTGTGATTCTGTGAATTGCTTGAAAAGGCCAAAGTTGGCCCTGCTCAAGTTCAGGGTTGTGATCTGTATTGGTATTCTGTTCCTACCACACAAGAGCCTGAACACCATCTCATGGTTGCTGCAGCCAGGGCTGCCCTCAACTTTCACCACTTCAAGCAGACCCTCTTTGTTAGTGAGTACAAGATCCAGCAGTGCTCCTCTCCTAGTTGGCTCATCCACCATTTGCATCAAGAAGTCATCATCAATGCACTGGAGGAACCTCCTAGACTGTAGATGGCTGGCTGAGTAGGCCTTCCAGCAAATATCTCGGTAGTTAAAATCCCCCCATGAGGACCAGGGCCTGTGATTGCAAGGCTGTTGTCAGCTGCCTGTAGAAGGCCTCATCAGCTTCCTTATTCTGATCAGGTAGCCTGTAATAGACACTCACAACAGTATCAACCATGCTGACTTGCCCCCTAATTTGCATCCACAAACTCAACTTGCCCCTCATCTGCCCTTGGATAGAGCTCAATACATTTTAGTTGCTCTCTCACATAAAGAGCAACTCCACCACCTCACCGTGTTAACCTGTCTTTCCTAAAAAGGACATAGTAATCTGTGACCACATTCCAGTCATGTGAGCTTGCCATAGTTTTTTAAGAGTGCGACAGACTTAGATTATTCTACTTTACTCTTTTTAAGGAAAAAGGGCAGTAAAATAACACTCTTGCTGAATTGGAGAAGAACACAGAAAGGCTGTATTTAAAGATGTGCAGGAAAAGATATGGCATACATGAATCCTTGACAGCAGATACAGGATACATGAGAATTTCCCAAAACCTTCCCCCCAACCAAGCTAAAACCACCAAAAACCCAGTGCTCATTTTCTCTCATCCCCCATTGCCTCCCAATTAGGCCCCTAAAAGGCCAAAGTTCACTGCACATGTGGCCTTGAAGGCCACAGCCTACAGTGTATGCTTACATAGTTACCCAGATAAGGATCCCTCTGGAGAACTGAAAGGAAAAGGGAGAAAAGAGAGTGAACTGACTTTGCTGCCTACTTATCAACTGTTTCAGGATTATGGGATTGATTAACAAAATTACAATATCCGGGGGCATCCAGTTCGTCCCCTGGGATGGATCTTGGTCTCTGTAGTTTTTTAGGAAATCTGTGTCCCACTCAAACCATACCAGAGCTGTCCCACCATGTCTCCATAATTGCCACAAGATCATAATCCTTTGACCACACACAGATTTCTAACTCCTGTTTATTCCCCGTGCTGTGTGCATTGGTGTACAGGCATTTCAGGGAGCTGGCAGCACCCCAATTCCATCCTAGAGAGTTTCCCTCTTGGCTCATTTTTACAAGACTTTGGCTGCACTGCTGTGTCTCCAGCATGCTTCAGGGCCACAGGCTAAAGGCCCTTACTAGTTCCTCATTGTACTAGCTTTAGTGTGTCATCCCACAATTCTTCACATAAAAGCCTGATGCTGTTATCTCACTCCCCATTCACACCTAGTTTGAAGCCTGGTTGATCAGCCCTACAATCTCCTGGGCCAAGACCCTCTTCCCCCTTTGAGAAAGGTGTCTCATAATTGATGTCAATAATCCTGGTGCTGTGTAGGCCGCACTATTGTCAAAGAACCCGAATTTGTGGCAGTGACACAAGCTATGAAGCCATGTGTTAATGGACTGGATTTGATTGTTCATTCCAATGTGACTGAAAGAACAGAAGAAAAGATAACCTGTGTCCCAGAACCTCTCACCAGTCATCCTAAGGCCCTAAAGTCCCTTTTACTTGCTCTTGGACTAACAGTCCTTACCTCTCCACCTATGTGGAAGATCAGTAATAGGTAATAGTTTGAGGACCACACCAGTCTAGGAAGATTCCTAGTGACGTCCCTAACCTGAGCTCCAGGGAGACAGGATAACTCTTGATGAGTTGGGTCTGTTCCACTCAGAAGGGAGTCACCTAATCATAGAATCATAGAATCAACCAGGTTGGAAGAGACCTCCAGGATCATCCAGTCCAACCTATCCCCCAGCCCCAGCCAGTCAACTAGACCATGGCACTAAGTGCCTCATCCAGACTTTTCTTGAACACCTCCAGGGATGGTGTCTCCACCACCTCCCTGGGCAGCCCATTCCAATGCCAATCACTCTCTCTGTGAAGAACTTCCTCCTAACATCCAGCCTATACCTCCCCTGGCACAACGTGAGACTGTGTCCCCTTGTTATGTAGCTGGTTGCCTGGGAGAAGAGACCAACCTCCACCTGGCTACAATGTCCCTTCAGGTAGTTGTACACAGCAATGAGGTCACCCCTGAGTCTCTTCTTCTCCAGGCTAAACAACCCCAGATCCCTCAGCCTCTCCTCATAGGGTTTATGTTCCAGGCCCCTCACCAGCTTTGTCACCCTTCTCTGGACATGTTCCAGCACCTCAACATCTCTCTTGAATTGAGGGGCCCAGAACTGGACACAGTACTCAAGGTGTGGCCTGACCAGTGTTGAGTACAGGGGAAGAATATCCTCCCTTGTCCTACTGGCCACACTGTTCCTGATGCAGGCCAGGATGCCATTGGCTCTCTTGGCCACCTGGGCACACTGCTGGCTCATCTTCAGCTTACTATCTATCAGTACCCCCAGGCCCCTTTCCTCTTGGCTGCTTTCCAGCCACTCAGTCCCCAGCCTGTAGCACCGCTTGGGGTTATTGTGGCCAAAGTGCAGAACCCTGCACTTGGCCTTGTTAAATCTCATCCCATTGGCCTCAGCCCACCCATCCAGCCTGTCCAGGTCCCTCTGCAGGGCTCTCCTACCTTCCAACAGATCAACACCTGCTCCTAGCTTGGTGTCATCTGCAAACTTACTGATGCTGGACTCAATGCCCTCGTCCAGGTCATCAATAAAGATACTGAACAGATCTGGGCCCAGCTCTGATCCATTGGGGAACACCACTAGTGACTGGCTGCCAACTGGATGTGGCACCATTCACCACCACTCTCTGGGCTCTGGCATCCAGCCAGTTCTTGATCCAGCACAGAGTGAATCTGTCCCAAACCATGAGCTGCAGCTTGGCTAGGAGCTTCTTGTGGCAGACAGTGTCAAAGGCTTTGCTGAAGTCCAAGTAGACTACATCCACAGCCTGCCCCACATTCACCAGGCGGTTAACCTGATCATAAAAGGAGATCAGGTTGGTGAGCAGGACATGCCCTTCCTAAACCCATGCTGGCTGGGCCTGATCCCCTTGGCCATCCTGTAGGTGCTTTGTGATGGCACCCAAGATTACCTGTTCCATGACCTTGCCTGGCACTGAGGTCAGGCTCACAGGTCTGTAGCTTTCTGGCTCCTCCTTACGGACCCTTCATGTGAATTGGTATCACATTGGCCAGCTTCCAGTCTTCGGGGACCTCTCCAGTGAGCCAGACTGCTGATAAATGAATGGAGAGTGGGCTTGGCCAGCTCAGCTGCCAGCTCTCTCAGCACCCTAGGGTGGATCCAATCCAGTCCCAATGACGTGTGAGTATCCAAATGACGCAGCAGGTCCCTTACTGCTTCCTCATGGATTAGAGGGGGATTGTACTGGTCCCTGACTCTATCCACCACTTCAGGAGTCCAGCTGTCCTTGGAGACAACCTGTCCCACTATTGAAGATTGAGGCAAAGAAGGTGGTTAAGCACCTCTGCCTTTTCCTCATCCTTTGTCCATATATTCCCCCTCTCTATCTAATAAGGACTGGAGGTTGTCCTTGGCCCTTCTCTTGCCATTCAGATATTTAAAGAAACACTTTTTATTTTCCTCAAAGCCGTGGCCAGCCTGAGCTCCAAGTGCGCTTTTGCCTCTCTATATTTTCCTCTACAAGACCTAGCAACTTCCTTGAACTTCTCCTGGGGACACTCCCTCTTTTTCCCAATGTGATACACTCTATTTTTAACTCTTAATTGCTTCAGTAGCTCCCTGCCCATCCAGTCTGGCTGCCTCCCTCGTCGTCTCGTCTTCCGGCTCAATGGCACTGCCTGCTCCTGTGCCTTCAGGATTCTTTCTTGAAGCAGGTCCAACCTTGCTGGACCCCTTTGTTTTCACAGAATCACAGAATCAACCAGGTTGGAAGAGACCTCCAGATCATCCATGTCCAACCTATCACCCAGCCCTAACCAATCAACTAGACCATGGCACTAAGTGCCTCATCCACGTCTTTTCCTTGAAGACCACCCAAGGACGGTGACTCCACCACCTCCCTGGGCAGCCCATTCCAATGGGAAATACTCTCTCTGTGAAGAACTTCTTCCTGATATCCAGCCTATACCTACCCTGGCACAACTTGAGACTGTGTCCCCTTGTTCTATTGCTGGTTGCCTGGGAGAAGAGGCCACCCCCCACCTGGCTACAATGCCCCTTCAGGCAGTTGTAGACAGTAATAAGATCACCCCTGAGCCTCCTCTTAAATAGCCCTCAAGGGCTATTTCCCAAGGAACTTTCTGACTTAGTTCCTTAAATAGGCTGAAGTCTGCCCTTCGGAAGTAAAGCGTGGAGGTTCTGTTGATGCCCCTCCTGGTTTCTCCATGTATTGAAAACTCTATAATTTCATGGTCACTGGACCCCAGGCAGCCTCCAACCACCACATCCCCCACCAGCCCCTCTCTATTTGTGAGCAGCAGGTCAAGCAGGGCTGCCCCCCTGGTAGGTTCATGTAACAGCTGGGATAGGAAGTTGTCTTCCACACATTCTAGAAACCTTCTAGACTGCTTCTTCTCTGCAGTGTTTAAGTCCCAACAGATGTCTGGTAGGTTAAAGTCGCCCACCAGAACAAGGGCAGGTGATCTTGAGGCAGCCTCCAGTTGCTTAAAGAGTAATAAATCAACCTCTTCTTCCTGGTTGGGTGGTCTGTAACAGACTCCAACCAGGATATCAGCCTTGTTGGCCTTCGCCTTAAGTCTCACCCCATAATGACTCAACTTGATCATCCTTGATTTCTTACCTCCATGACATCCAGAGCATCCCTAATATATAGAGCACTCCCCCACCTTTCTCCCTTGCCTGTGTCTCCTGAAGAGTCTGTAGCCATTGACTTACAGCACTCAATATGTGAGCCCATCCCACCACGTTTCAGTGATGGCGACAATATCATAGTTTTCCTCCAGCACCAGAGCTTCCAGCTCCTCTTGTTTGTTACCCAGACTGCGTGCATCAGTGTACATGCACTTCAGCTGGATGCTGCTTTTAACCCCCTATCTCTATGCCTTCCATCCTCAATTCCATTTGTTTTATCTCTGGTGCTGTCATGTTTAACCCCCTTCCATTTAGTTTAAAGCCCTCTCAACAAGCCCAGCCAGCTTATGTGCCAGGGTCCTTCTCCCCTTCTGTGACAGTTGTATCCCATCTGCTGATTGCAGACCTGTGGCAAGATGAAGTTCCCCAAGATCAAATAATCCAAAGTTATGTTGGAGGCACCAACCTCTGAGCCCCTTGTTCATCAAATACGCTTTCCTATTCTCTCTGCATTCCAGCCTGTACTAAGGGTATAGATGAAAAGATTACCTGTGCCCCTGCTCCCTCAACTGCTTTCCCCCAGTGTCTTAAAGTCCCTTTTGACCAGCTTTTAGCCCTCTTTATTAATCTCATCATTCCCTGCCTGTATAACTATTAAGGGATAGTAATCAGAGGGCTGCACTACAGTAGGCAGCCTCCTGGTAACATCCCTGACCCGGGCTCCAGGGAGGCAGCAGAGCTCCCTGTGAAGGGGACTGGCCGGCATATGGGGCCCTCTGTTCCCTGCAGAAGGGAGTCACCAATAACAATTACCCTCCTCTTTTTTCTTCTGGGTACTTGTTCTGATGCGAGGGGGGCAACTGATTTGTCTCAGTTGCCCTCCCAGCCGGTGATGCTTCTGCCTGCTCCAGGATCACCTCATCCGCAACCTCTAGTGCCCTATATCTGCTATGTAAGGGCAGCTGGGGATGTGAAGATGGCCTGGAAAGGGTTTTCCCTTGCCCCTTCCTGGCAGGCACCCTGCATCCATTCTCCTTGGTTGCTTCGTTCGTCTCCCTCTGGCAAGGGGGACTGCAGAGCTGTTGCTCTCTTTTACATTCCCTTCAGCCTTTACTGCTCTTACTTCCTGTTTTTTGATAAAGAATAGTCCTCCTCTATCTTGGCCAGGCTCCCCAGAATCTTAGATCCCAAGTTTTGCCAGTGGTCCATCCCAGGTCATCCTCCTCTGGTCACGTTTAATGTGTGGTACCTACACCGTTTTTGGGTCCGCTGTAGGCTGGCGCAACTCTCCACCTTCTATTGTAAAGTTTAGGAGGAGGGGTGCATCCATGAGGTCCTCGGCCTATTTTCAAAAATCTATCCAGTCCTGATCCCGGTGCCCAATCTGTAGCTATAGTCTCACACCCCCAGTGAGCGCAAAAGTGATGCTCGGGAAGATTACAATAGGGTTTTCCTGGGTTAGAGCTGGGGCAAACATAGAAGCTCATCTCTTGGTGACATGGTCTAACTGGAATTAACTCACACAAATTAACATGAAAGCTAAGGGATCCCGGGGTAATCCTCTTCTGTATTACCTTTCGATCCTCCCACCTCATCAGCACCCATTCCCACGGTTGGTGTTCATACGAGGCATTGGATGGTCTTACCATACCCAGAATGAGAATCGCACAGAGACATCGTAACCCTCCCTTCCGAGGGCCTTCTTGCCATTGCTTGGATCTTGTTGGTGTGACACTTTCTGGCGTGGGTGGTGGTGAAGCGCTTTTCGGGTTGTCATCATCCTCTGCCACCGGAAGTATGCGTGGACGAGGGCGCCCAATCAAGAGGTCCTGTGGACAAAAACGCTCAGTTTTCGTTAGTTTTTATTCTGGAGGTCTGGTTTAATAGACTTAAGTGGACACCACTTGACCTTGCCATCTTTTCTGACTGCGGCGTATCCACGCCCTGTTAAAGCTAATTTCCATCCTGATTCCCATTCTCCTAACTCATTTCTAACTATGACTGATGGGCCCTCTTCTAATGCCTGAGTGGCCCACTGTCTGTTTTGGGAAGGGCTGTTCATCTCCTCCCCCTCTCGGGAACTGATTTAATGCTAATAATGCAGTCCGTCAGCAGACGTGCCTGATCCCCTGAAGGAATGTACCATTGAATCCTTCTGATTTCGCTAATACCTCTAATTTTGTTTTTAGAGTCGATTTGCTCGCTTGGACTATGGCCTGCCCCGTGCTAATGTACGGAATCCCATGAAGTAGACTGATACTCCATTTTGAAACAAACGCTTGAACTGATTTAGAGACAAAATTGGGCCATTGTCTGTTTTAATCTGATTGGGGTTCCCGAGTCACGCCATGGCTGTTAGCCAATTTTGAATGGTTGCTTTGGAGTCAGCTTTGTGATGTTGTGTGGCCACTATTACTCGCCTGTAGGTATCTACAGTTACTGCCGAGCCACGCTTGTGGCTTCAATAGTTGGCAAAGTGTAAAGTCTGTTTGCCATATTTCTGAGCTTTAAGACCTCTGGGGTTGATTCCGCTGGACCACAGTGGTGTTTTTTGACAGTGAGGGCATGTAGCTACTACGTTTAGCATCTGTGATTGAGATCGCACATCTCTTTGCTAGTGCTTTGGCTCCGATGGTGAAGAGACTCATGCAGTTCGCCGTGCCATCTTTCAGTGTCCACAATCCTTTTGCTGCGGCATCTGCCCTCTGTCATTGCCGATTTGAAAAAATCCTTTTCTCGGGTTGTGGCTGTTGACATGGATGACTGATATGGTGCCTTTCTCTGGAGAAGCAGTGCTTCTTCTAGCATCAGTGCTGCTGGAGATGTTGATATGCTGAGGCCCTGACATGGCAAACAGAGTTTTGCTACAAACATGGAGTTGGTTACGATGTTCAGGTGTTTCTCAGGGAATAGTCCACATGCCAATACTACAGCTGTTACTTCTAGTGCTGAACTGAGAGCATATTGTCAGTTGCTCTGACACTGCAGCATTCTTCTCCCGTCTGCCACACTGCTACCACGGTTGAAGTCGTTGAGGATGGCGTCTGTTGAAAACTGTCGGTCCCCTCTTGAGGCCCGGTCCATGACCTTTTGTGGCAGATCAATATCCACAATTGACAGCATTTGGGTCCAAGGAGGTTTTGCAGCGTAACTTGATTTCTCCGACGAATCCTACCCGAGCCACTGCTAGATGTTCTGACATCGCCACTGATTGCGTCGGAAGCTGTTTTCGGAAGGCAATATATTTTTTGCTGGTTCTGTACCCAGGTGTCTTAGGGAAAGCTTTCCTTACCTTTCATGATGAGATTTCAAGGCACTCAACCCCTGGTGAGAATGCACGTGAACTTTTCCCAGAACTACCCACTGAATCAGTTGGGCTTTCTCAGGGGCCCTTGGGCTAGTGCTCCTACTCCCCCCTCCTCTGTGAAGTGTACGTACGATCGAGTGGTTCACCTGGATTCCATCTGGCGAGCATGCTTGACGATACTTGTCACTCGATAAAGTCAAGGGAATTCCTTCGCTTCTGTTTGTCAAGGGTCTTCTCTTCCCATGGAATTCTTCCTTTCAGCAGATCGTAGAGAGGGGCCATGGCTTCTGGAGGAATCATGACATATTGTGAAGCCACTGCAGTGATCCTACCAGTTGTTGCATATCATACAGCATCTTGATGTTCCGTCGGATCTTTATTGTGGGGGGGTCACATAGGATTTTGTGATTCCAACTCCCAATGAAACTCATGTGTGGTCCTCTTTTGATTTATGATGTCTGCAATTTGATCCACTTGATTCTCTGATGGTGCAGCGACCAGGATATCGTCCATGTACTGAATGATGGTCATGTTTGGATTGTCTTGCCAAACTGGAGCCAGTGCCCGATCCACTGTGATTTGGAAGATAGTAGGTGAATTGATCATTCCTTGAGTGTTATGGAGGAGAGTTTGTTTGGGTTTTTGGGGAATGAATGCGGAGGCCAAAATTGAAAGAATTTAAGAGATTTATTACTATAACACTAGAGATCCCCTTCCCCCAAACTTATTTATAACTATCCCCATGTAAGTTCTTTGTCCATGGTTGTGAATTAAATACAGAATGACTAAAATGAAGAGAGGTCCTGTGATTTTGAGAGAGTTCACTGGAGACTTGAGAGATTATTCAGTCTTTAGATCAAGTTTTGTCAGTTACTCACTGTCCAAATTCAGTTCTGAAAAGTTTTAAATATCGTGGATGTGATGGTTTGGGGTTACCCCGCCCCCCCACACTTTTGAATTTGCCCCAGCTAGCTCAGACGGACCCTGGGATTATAGATGAAGCCAATTTATTTACAGCTAGCAGAATTTACAAGCAGCTATTTACAATTATACAGTTATATACAATTATATACAGAAATATACCAAGGATAAACAATATAAAAGCACAACTCCCCTCCCAGAAACCTGAGTCCCCAGGAGGGGCTCTCAAACCACCCCAACACCTCCCCCCGGCCCCTCTCAACCTTACCCCAGTTCTCAGGAAGAAGAGAGGTGCAGCCAAGAGGTTAGGGAGCAAGGTTAGTAGGAGCAGGGTTAATGAGATGTGACCAGGTCTAAGGCAAAAGCCAGAGTGAGAAACAAAATGGAGAATGTTTTCTTCTTCTTCCCAGAGTTCTCAGCGAGACTGTGAGAGAAGTTGACATCAATTGTTTTCATTTCACTGCTCGTTATCTAGTTCAGTTACCAAAACATTCTAGCTTGCTTCAAACTAGCACAGTGGATCAGAGCACGCTGTCCGAAACCCCACGGGTCTGGGCCAATCTGGGCATTGGCTTCCGAAGGCTGGCGGGGACCGTAGTGCTGCCTGTGACCGTGCCGTCTCAAACCGGTTGTAGTTTGGTTGCTGCGAATGCCGAGCGAGTGCTGAGCTGTGCCGTGCCGTGCGTGCGTGTGTGTGTGCGAGCAAGGGTACCAGTCAGAAGGAGAGCGAGCAGGGCAGGGTAACAAGCAAAAGGGATGCTCAACTAAGGCAAATGCAGCATCTTTTATAGTGTTTCAGAAGAGGTGTGTTAGCCAACTCGGACCAACATACGTGAACCATACAGATTGGTACAAAGTTATAATTAATTCATACATTGGCTAATTTTTACCAAAAACAACCTGTGGTACCACCCCAGGGGTCAGCCCCCAGCAGGTGTTCATCGGGTGGTCACAATGTATGAGAACCAAGGCCTTTTTTCCAAAACAGTAGCCTATGTTTACATTTTTGCCCCTCTGAGGGAGAAATCTTCCCAGAGGCTGTACGGCTGCTGGGACAGCGGCTGTCGTCATGCAAGCAGATGAAAGCAATATTTTGACTTCTCGATGGAAGGCCTTTGAGCCACAATTCTGTCCAAATGAGGGTTTTGCAAGAGGGCTCTGCAACCCTTCATGACATTGTGTCCCGGGTTTGGGCTGATCCCTCCCCCGGGAAGAAAATTCACAACACAAAACCCCCTTCTTTTTTGAAAGTCAGGGAAAGATGAAATTGTATTTTCTTATAGTATAACAATGTAAAGAGAAATAATAACTAGAGAAGGAAGGAAGGGGAAAAAAAACCAACAATACAATAACCTTAAGGGAGATGGGGGAGGGGTCGAGCGGCGGCGAAGCAGCAGAAGCAGCAGTAGCCAAAACAGCAGCCGGGGAAGATAGGCGAAGCTGCAGCAGCAGAAGCCAGTGGAGAAGGGGCAGAACAAACTGTGCTTCTAGACATTAAGTTCTTGATGCTCCAATGAAATTATATTAATTTATCTATTGTTGCCATTTATGTGGCCTATCCCTGGAATGTTCATCTCTCCCCTATGTCTGAGCTAGAGGATCAGCTCAAACGGCCACAGTTGTTTCATGCTATCTTTAATCTCTTCAGTCATAGTATTTATGGCTGACACCATAGCATTAACCGTAAGGCTATCCTCCATTTGCCTCATTTGATCAGCGAATTCACCCACAGTCATAGAAGTTGTTGCATCATCATTCCCCACCATCTTACTTGCCAATGTATGGGCATAATTAGAGGGGGCAAGCTGAATAAGTTTCTTTAGGAGAGCTCGGCTCATTGGTATCTCCTCAGGGTTCTCTGTTGTATAATCTCCATAGATTAGCTCTCTTATGGCCATCTCTCGCAAGCACTGAACCCCCTGTTCAATTGTATTCCAGTGTAAGGGTCTCCAGGGTAAATCATCCCTGTTAGGGTACCGCAGTACCACAGCTGTCAATACGCGTGACCAGAGGTTAGAGTTGCCACCGAGATGTCCTAAGTGCTTATCTATGCCATTGTCTCTTGAGAAAACTCCCAACTGCCTTACTGTCGGAGGGTTTATTTTTATGGTGTCCATGCCTCCATCCCAGCATCTGTTCAGCCAACTCATCAGCAGTTCTCGCTCTTTCCGGGCATAGTCTTGCCTAATATGCCTGACCTCCTTCCTTGGCAATGGGGCTCCCTCCTCATCATCACTATCGTCACTATCATCCGTCTCCTGAATATGTTTTTCCTTTGCTTTAGCCTTTCCACTCCTTGTGCCCACAAGGGTACTGGCCTTCACACCAGCCGATGTACCTTCTCCTGGATCCTCTTCCTTTTGTTCACCCTGCTCTGGTTTATCCCCATTGTCTTCTGAACTATCTCGACCCCCAAGGCTAGCTGCCATTTTTCTCCTCGTTTTAACCGGGGCAAGGGAGACCTTATCTAAGGTAAACTGTCTTACTCTGGGAGGTGTTTTTCACTAAATCATCTGAGTTTTGTTTGTCTGCCTGGCTCTGTTCCACACGTGGTAGTGGGGCTGAGGCTGAGGCAGAAGGACCCTTCCCCACAGCAGCAACAGCAGCCGGCTCAGCAGAGGCAAATGGGGCTAAGGCAGGAGCAGTGGCATTAGCAGGCTTGATGGCGTTAGTGGGTTCGCCTTCCGAGGACCTCGCCACCTCCCCCGGGACCGCTTCCAGTCCCCTGGTTGCAGGCGAAAGAATCTTTGCCTCAGCAGCCTCTCTGCTGGCAGAGGCTCTGGTGTCAGCGACCCTCCTACAGATCAAAACATTTGAGCCTCATTTCCCACAAACCAGTTCCTCAACTTTATCTGTCCGAGGAACTTTGCCATAGCCCACACCGTCTGCTGCCAGATCTGCCGCCGCAGCAGCCCTTTGTGACTGCACTTCTGCAGGGGTTCCATCGCCTCTACCTTCACTTTCCTCCGTTCTATTAGGTACGAATGGGAACCAGACTGTTTCCTGCCTCCATGCTTCAGGGTCAGTGGGGTACGGGCCATGTCCAACCATTTTTCCTCCTCTCAAAGGCTCCGAGGCAGGACGTTTCACTGCTCTGCGAGCAGTCCGTCTGCCCGGTGCCGGTGCCGTGGCCCTCCCTCCCCCGCTTCGGTTGCAGACTGTTTCTTTAACCCTTAGCTCCCTGCTGTTGCCTCCAGAGAAGGTAAAAACCTCACTTACAGCCTGTTCCTGCATTTCTCTCATCTCCACACTATAACCAGACCTACAATAGCAGCCAAAAACATCAAGTTCACACATATTAGGCATGCTACTGGGTAACTCATCTCTTCCAAATAACTCCTAGTCTCTGACACCAATGTCACATACGGCACACCCTCAACGACATTCCTAAACCCTAAAATATTCCTAACAACACCTCCAACCTTCGTTAGCACAGCTTTTACCGAGTCCCAGACCATCTTAGCAAAGAATGAACACACCTGGTAGTGCACCATAGCTGTAAAACACTGCTGAACTGACAGAGTCAGAATTGAGGCAATAATAGGACAGAATATATCAAACAACTTCATTTTTCCCTGATGTTCTTATTCTGATTATCAATCAACAGGGGGAAAGAAAAAAAAACAACAAGCCAAGATCGTGCCCCACGTTAAGGTGCCAAAAGAATCCTGTCCCGGGTTTGGGCTGATCCCTCCCCCGGGAAGAAAATTCACAACACAAAACCCCCTTCTTTTTTGAAAGTCAGGGAAAGATGAAATTGTATTTTCTTATAGTATAACAATGTAAAGAGAAATAATAACTAGAGAAGGAAGGAAGGAAAAAAAAAAAACAACAATACAATAACCTTAAGGGAGATGGGGGAGGGGTCGAGCAGCGGCAAAGCAGCAGAAGCAGCAGTAGCCAAAACAGCAGCCGGGGAAGATAGGCGAAGCTGCAGCAGCAGAAGCCAGTGGGAGAAGGGGCAGAACAAACTGTGCTTCTAGACATTAAGTTCTTGATGCTCCAATGAAATTATATTAATTTATCTATTGTTGCCATTTATGTGGCCTATCCCTGGAATGTTCATCTCTCCCCTATGTCTGAGCTAGAGGATCAGCTCAAACAGCCACACATTGAGGCAGTACTTTCCATTGGAAGCGCATATTAGGACGCTGGCTGTTTGGAAACACGACTGAAAGGCAAATCGCTTTTTGTCTTCTTCATGCAGAGGTATTGAGAAAAAACAGTCTTTGATGTCGAGGATGGCACAGGGTTGTTCTTTCGGAATCATTGAATTCATAGGCAGCATCGTTTGGACCGGTCCCATAGGCTGAATTCTTTTATTTACCTCACGCAAGTCATGCAGAAGGCGAAATCCTTCACCACTCCTTTTTGGTATTACAAAAACTGGCGTGTTCCATGGGCTGGTAGAGGGCTCTATGTGGCCTCGTTGCAGTTCGTGATCTACTAATTCAAACAGAGCATCCATTCGAGGCTTTGATAAGGGCCACTGCTCGATCCACACTGGGTCTGAAGATTTCCACGTTAGCCTGATTGGTGGGAGTGGTAATGCGGCAGTGGCCCTCACGGTAAATTTGTCACCCAGGCTTTTAGCAGAACTAGGGCATCTCTTCCCAGCAAAGGTGCGGTTCCAGATATGACACATGGAAAGAGTGTGATAGTTTTCTCTGGCCCTGTCTCAGTGTAAAGTGTTATTGCTATCAGTCCTGCGCTCTTTCTAGCTTTTGATACACCCCCCACTCCTCCTACCATGGGGGCCTCTACTAATTTCCAATCTGGTGGCCAATTTGCTTCTGGGATGACTGTAACATCTGCTCCTGTATCGATTAGGAAAGGGACATTGATGGTAACACTGTTCGGAGTGTTGTGAAGAGAACACATTCCCCAGACCACTGGTCGATTATTACATTTTATTACCAATGCCACCCTGGAATCCCTCCCCCAGTTTGTGGTTCTGGCTGCCTCTGGTGTGAGGGCAGATCTGGCTGGGTTGTTGGCTGAGCTGTGAAACTGGTTGCTTCTCAGGGGGGGCGGGTATGTGATAGGTGGGCTGGGATATGTTTCGTCCCACGCTGGGTAGGTGTAGTTGGGCTGCCTCATACTCCAACTGGGAGAAGGCTGGATGCAGCCTGGGTGCCCCCTCCCTCCCCCGTTTCCCGAGTTCCTTGATCTACAGTCTTTATCAAAATGTCCTTTCTTTCCACAGACCCAGCATATCCCTCTAAAGTAGCTAGTGCATGGGGGAGGTGCTGCTGGTGTTTCCCCTTTTTGGGGGCAGTTTGCTTTCAGATGACTGTCCTGGAGTCCTGCATACCCCTAAATTCCTCTCTCTCCGTGGCTTGAATGGGAGGGGGAAAGCCGCCTGGTTCCGCCCCTTGCCTGCCCCGCAGGCGTGAAGGGGGGTGAGCAAAGGGGTCCTGCCCGCATGAGGAGTGCCCCGTGCAGTGCCCGGGCTGGAATCGGGCTGGGATTGGCTGTGCCTTTTTGCACCTAAGGAAGTGGTAATTCTGCTCTTTGTCTAGAGAGGGTATAAATATTGGGGGCTTCCCGCCTTTGGAGGTTCCCGCCTTGGAGTTCGTCCCCGCTTGGAGTTCGTTACTGCCTGAACCTTCGTGCTTGCCTGAGAGTTCTTCCCCCCCCCACTCTCACCTGGCCGGGATGCAGAGAGATCTTCAAAGTCCACTTCACCTATTGACACCCTTTGTAAGCCTGATGACCCTTAATGGTCCACCTGCAGCTGCTGAAAGGGAACGAGAGAGACAGACCGCATGAGGAAGTCAGCCTGATTGTGAGTTATTTTGACTCAACTTTATTAGTAAGAAAAACGCTATTAATAGCTAAAGCCTTTTCCAACTTCTGACTTCCAAAATAGTCAGATTATCAATGGCATTCCTGTAGATATTCTCAAGCAACTGAATCTGCTAATTAAACTAAATTAGTCTTTGTATATATAGTTTTAGGGGCGGGTTTTAGGAAAATAAAATAACTCTATTTTTGTATAAAAATTCCTGACTCGGCCACACATTAATTTCCTGCCTCCACAACAATGACCCATCAGGCCACACTTAATACACACCATTGTATTGGCTACTGCAGTGTGTATAGCATTCACTGTTTCTTGTGTCTTGGCCATTGCAGTGCGGACAACCTCTTGGATTGGAAGGTCTTGTTCTTCTTTCACAACGTGCCTGATCATGTCTGCAATGCTTGCTCCTCTTTGCAGCGTCTGCAGTATCTCTCTGGTTGCTGGATTACACTGTTGGTGCATGCATTCTGTCATTGTTTGATTTCTTGCTTCTTCAGGTAGGGCTGAGGAATCGATCGCAGTTTGCAAGCGATCCACAATTTTTTAAAAACTTTCATTTTCACTTTGCCTTATTGTGATCCATGGTGGTGGTTTTGTGACAGCTGCAAAAGTTGTGCGGAGAGCCTCTCTGGCTGCACGGGTAGTTGTCAGGATTTCATGAGGCCGCATGCCTGCAGCTTGCAGCAGAGGGGACGGCATCGCTGGATCCTTGCCCATCAGCCTTAGTACACTGGAGCCATGTAGTGGGTGGTCTGCCCCTGTTATTTCAGCTATTTTATTTGTACAGTTCTCCTCCCAATCTTGTCTAAAAACAATCATCTCTGATCCATCAAGTATTGTGGAAGAATTTCTCACCAGTCGAGGACATAAAGTCATAAACATGGGTAACTGGCGCTGAGGACGTCCTTGGTTCCCAGCGAGGCTAGGAAATCGAGATGTAAACAACTGAGCACCCCACACACAGCTGCAGTGGGCAGAGACTAGACAACCAAGGGGGCTGGAGTGGGTGGTCTGGAAGGCTGACCCTTAGAATGTTGTGATAAGTTAACCTATGCACACCTTACATGTAACTCTGGACCCTCTGACTGTAACCAATCTTAAGCTGAGCACGCCTCTTGCTAGAATGCATATAAGTCACTGTATCACGGAAATAAAGTGGATTTGACCATCTAACCATATTGGTGAACAAAGAGTCATCTTCCCATAGCGCTCCACCGAACGTGATTCCCAACAAAGTATCATTTTACAAATTTGCCTGATGTCAAATGGAATCAAATTATCATTCCCAAAGAGACTATCTAAGAGGGTGGACACAAAGGGCGAGTTAAGCCCTTTTTCCACAATCGCTTTAACAATCGCTTGCACCTCTTTGGGATTCACCAGAGAGTATGTCGCTTCCCCCTCCCCTGTCGCTTGGAGGGTGGGACCCACTCGGCACATGCCGCGTTCACTTCTCTCCAGTTTGTGTCAGACAGTTGTTTCCCTAACAACCCTTTTTTATTTTTATTAAAAGTCTCTTGCTGTTTATTTTTATTTGCTTCCATCTCCTCCTCCTCTGAGCTTGGATCGCCGTTCCACTCTCCGGTGCTTTCTGGCTCCGAGCCGGAAGCCGAGTGACTGCTCGCTTCCGGGTCTCGGCAGCTTTTCACTGAACTCCGACCCCGCCCTCTTTCTTTGTTTGCTGGCTCACTCCTTCTCTGCCCACCCTGCCCCTTGCTCGGGCTCTGTTTCCTCCCCTTCTTCTTACAGGTGGATGCCTTCTCTTTGTCTGGCTCGCTCCACCTGCCGCGGGGTGGGGTGTCCCCCTTGTGTGTGTTCTGATTGGCTCTTTGCCTCCTGCCCGTGTGTCCTCCCCCCATGTCTTCACTCTCATTGTCTGACACCGACTCATCTGCCTCCCGTTTCTCCCCGCCACGCGCACCTTCGCCACGCCCTTCACCTTGCCGCTCGGCGCCATCTTTAGGTGCATAGGGTGGTGGTGGCTTTGTCCACATTTCTTCCGACCACCCCCCTGCCACCACTTTTCTCGCCTCCCGGATCAGCTCGCCCCAGAGGGACTTCGCTGGCACCTGTTCCTCCTTTGGTGGGTCCGGAGGTTGAGGGGGGGGGTTGCGGAAGGACACTTCCCTCTTGATCTTTTGTCTCAGCAAGACCGCTCTCCCTCGGGGGGTCCGAGATCTGCGTGACCACCCCGACTCCCACTTTCGGAGTGACTAACAGGTATTCCTTAGCCACCTTCCAAGTTTCCTTCTGCTGTATGGCTTTTTTCAGAGCCTGCTCGACTCTGCCCCAAGCCTTTAGATGTTTTGCACACCCGGCGGATTTTGTTTCTTCTGCCAATGCCGCAGTGCATTTAGCCCACACCTCTGGGTGGAGTATCTCCACCAGCTGGTCAATGACCCCAATTTGTAAAAGTCTCACAATGGCGAGAGTAAAATCCTTAACCTTACAATCTATATGCCACTGTTTATGTAATTGAGATACAACCTTCACAAGAGCTTCCATCCTCCTTGCGGGTCCCAGGGGCTTCCCCCCTTCTCCTCCACCTGCCGAGCTGGTCCAGCAGCTCTGACAGCTGTTCCTGGAATGTAGGTGTTCTCCCGGGTTTCGACACCACTTGTTGCCCTTGTGGGGGCAAGCAGCGACCTGGTTCAGGAATGAGACGGTGGCCAGTTCTTGGCCACACGTGACCACAGCTCACACACACCAATACGGTGGAGAACAAATGGCATTTATTCATGTACAGTGCTGGGTTATATAGTGTGAAGTTATACATCATTTCCATCTGCTTACATCACTACTAAATATTATTGGTTATGGCATTAAGGAGAGGGGCCCCTGTCTTTCCGTACATCCCGTTAACTTCCAGACGCCGGGCCCTAGCTACCCACAGAACCCTGCTGCTGCTCTAGTAATGGAATTCCAGAAATACATAGGACAGAGAATCTCAGAAGTCTTCTCAGTAGTCCTTTATTAATATGTTGATGAATCCCTGAATATTACAAGTTCATGTTTTTGGTTTACTCTTCAGGACAGCTATGTCAGATGTAGGTAGTTCAAAAAGCTCAGAAAACAGGAAACAGTTTGTCTCTTCACAGACAAGATGAAAACAGGGACTCCCAGGTGACATTGGGTATGTGCTCATGTACTGCAAATTCTCTCAAAGATTTTCTCTTTGGACACCATGTAGTACATAAAACAGAAAACTTCTAACAGCCTGTAATGTATACTTTGCATTTAAATGCTGTGATGGTTTGGGTGTTCCCCGCCCCCCCCCCACTTTAGAAATCACCCAGACTAGACTCAGCCAGGTCTGGAAATATGAATGAAGCTATTTATTTACAGCTAGCACAATATACAAGCAGATATTTACAGTATATGCAGTTATATATAGAAATATACAAGGTAAAAGGTAATACAAAAACACAACTCCCCTCCCAGAAACCTGAGTCCCCAGGAGGGGCTTCTCAACCACCCCTTCACCTTCCCCTTACCCCTCTCAACATTACCCCAGTCCCAAGGAAGAAATTGAGGTTTGGCCAGAGGTTAAGAAGCAAAGTGGATTAGTCCAAAATGGAGGGTGAGGTTAGAGAGATGCAGCTCAGTCAGCAGACCAAGCAAGAGTGAGAGAAAAAATGGCGAGGGCATTATGTAATGTTTTTATTACTTGTTCCCATACATCTCAGCGAGACTGTGAGGGAAGTAGACATCACCACTGTTTTCCTTTCACAGCCTGTAATCTAGTTCTTCTCACCAAAACATTCTAGCTAGCTTCAAACTAGCACAATCCACCCCTGTCTACTTCATTCAGAGTATTGCTGAGAATTATCTGATCTAATCTAAAACAATATTTACGTTAATGAATATCGCAAGTTCAGTTCACACTTCATTCCAGCTATCTCAGATGTAGGTGATTCAAAAGCTCAGAACAGTTTGTCTTCTCACAGATGAGACAAGAAAAGGGACTCCCAGGTGACATTGGGTTCGTGCTCACATACTGTAGATTCTCTTGTAGATTCTTTCATACGCCGATGGTACCTAGAACAGAAAACTCCTAACAGCTTGTATTATACACTCTGAATTTAGGCTCTCTCAGCTAAGGTTATATTTCTCTGTGGAATACACTGGATTTCACCATTCTCCTGCATTACCCAGTAGGTATGACCAGGACCTTCAGCAGGCACCACCCCTCGGACAGGTTTCCCTTCGCCCGAAGGAGAAAATACCCAATCAGTTTTCCCTAACAGATTCTTTTCATGTACAACAGGAACTTTATCACCGTCTACTGATTGTGCAGGTCCTGCTCTGTTTACTGAACCTCTACTATTTACCAACCAGGTAGCTTGTGCTAAATGTTTGTCCCAGTTTTTCAGAGTTCCACCCCACATGGCTTTTAGGGTGGTTTTCAGCAAACGGTTGTAGCACTCAATCTTCCCTGAAGCTGGTGCATAGTAGGGTATGTGGTAGATCCACTCAATACTGTGCTCTTTGACTCACTTTTTCACAAGATTGTTCTTGAAATGAGTGACACTGTGTGATGGTTTGGGCTCTTACCCGCCCCCCCACACTTTGTTTTTGCCCCAGCTAACTCAGACGGACCCTGGGAATATAGATGAAGCAATTTATTTACAGCTAGCAGAATTTACAAGCAGCTATTTACAATATATACAGTTATATACAATTATATACAGAAATATACAAAGGATAAACAATACAAAAGCACAACTCCCCTCCCAGAAACCTGAGTCCCCAGGAGGGGCTTTCAAACCACCCCAACACCTTCCCCTGGCCCTCTCAACCTTACCCCAGTTCTCAGGAAGAAGAGAGCTGCGGCCAAGAGGTTAGGGAGCAGGCTTAGAAAGCAGTGATGTTAGAAAGATGTGTCTCGGTCTAAGGCAAAAGCAAGAGTGAAAGACAAAATGGAGAAAGAGTCTTTCTTCTTCCCAGAGTTCTCAGCGTGACTGTGAGAGAAGTTGACATCAATTGTTTTTCATTTCACTGCCTGTTATCTAGTTCTTTTACCAAAACATTCCAGCTTGCTTCAAACTAGCACACATTGTCTGACTCGATTCTCTCTGGAGTTCCATGTCTCCACATGATTTGTCTTTCCAAGCCATGAATGGTGTTACATGCAGAAGCATGTGGAACTGGATAGGTTTCCAGCCATCCGGTGCTGGCCTCTACCATTGTTAGCACATACTGCTTGCTAGAACGAGATCGAGGTAAAGTGATGTAGTCAATCTGCCAGGCTTCACCATACTTGTACTTTGACCATCTCTCACCATACCATAAGGGCTTGATTCGCTTAGCCTGCTTAATAGCAGCACAAATGTCACAGTCATGGATGACTGGCCAACGTGATCCCCATGTGTGATGGTTTGGGCTCTTACCCGCCCCTCCCCACTTTTGGAATTGCCCCAGCTAACTCAGAAGGCTTCCGGGAATATAAATGAAGCTATTTATTATACAGCAGCAAATATACAAGCAGCTATTTACAGTATATACAGTTATATACAGAAATATACAAACGATAAACAATACAGAAGCACAACTCCCCTCCCAGAAACCTGAGTCCCCAGGAGGGGCTCTCAAACCACCCCAACACCTCCCCTTGCCCTCTCAACCTTACCCAAATCCTGAGAAAGGAATAAAGGTGCAGCCAAGAGTTTAAGAAGGAAGGTTAGTGGCAGTGAGGTTAAGGAGATGTGGCTAGGTCTGAAGCTCAAAGCAGAAGTGAGAGAAAATGGAGAATGTTATCTAATTGTTTTCTTTCTTCTTCCCAGAGTTCTCAGCGAGACTGATGAGGGAAGGAGACACAACCATTGT
This sequence comes from Pogoniulus pusillus, assembly GCF_015220805.1. Lineage (NCBI taxonomy): Eukaryota > Metazoa > Chordata > Aves > Piciformes > Lybiidae > Pogoniulus > Pogoniulus pusillus. The sequence goes on along the minus strand of NW_026974536.1, from coordinate 781,462 downwards.
TTTCCTTTTCACAGCCTATTATCTAGTTCTTTTTACCAAAACATTCTAGCTTGCTTCAAACTAGCACACCATGCACAAGAAGGGTCAGATGGAGGAACCTGGGAACTACAGACCCATCAGCCTGACCTCAGTGCCAGGGAAACTGATGGAGCAGGTTATCATGGGGGCAATAACTGCACACCTGAGGGATGGCCAAGGGCTCAGGTCTAGCCAACATGGATTTAGGAAGGGCAGATCCTGCCTCTCCAACCTGATCTCCTTCTATGATCAGGTGACCCGCTTGGTGGATGTGGGGAGGCCTGTGGATGTGGTCTATCTGGACTTCAGCAAAGCCTTTGACACTTTCCCCCACAGCAGACTGCTGGCTAAGCTGTCAGCCCACGGCTTGGATGGCAACACTCTGTGCTGGGTTAGGAACTGGCTGGAGGGCCGAGCCCAGAGAGTGGTGGTGAGTGGTGCCACATCCAGCTGGTGGCCAGTCACTAGCGGTGTCCCTCAGGGATCAGTGCGGTGTCCCTCAGGGATCAGTGCTGGGCCCCATCCTCTTTAACATCTTCATAGATGATCTGGATGAGGGCATGGAGTCAGTCGTCAGCAAGTTTGCAGATGACACTAAGCTGGGGGCAGATGTGACTGGGTTGGAGGGCAGAAGGGCTCTGCAGCAGGACCTTGACCGCCTGGACAGATGGGCAGAGTCCAGTGGGATGGCGTTCAATAGCTCCAAGTGCCAGGTGCTGCACTTTGCCCACAACAACACCATGGAGAGATACAGGCTGGGGTCGGAGTGGCTGGAGAGCAGCCATACAGAAAGGGATGTGGGGGTGCTGACTGATACCCGCCTGTACATGAGCCAGCAGTGTGCTCAGGTGGCCAAGAGAGCCAGTGGCATCCTGGCCTGCATCAGGAATGGTGTGGTCAGCAGGAGCAGGGAGGTCATTCTGCCCCTGTACTCTGCACTGGTTAGACCTCACCTTGAGTACTGTGTTCAGTTCTGGGCCCCCCAGTTTAGGAGGGACATTGAGATGCTTGAGCATGTCCAGAGAAGGGTGACGAGGCTGGTGAGAGGCCTTGAGCACAAGCCCTATGAGGAGAGGCTGAGGGAGCTGGGATTGTTTAGCCTGGAGAAGAGGAGGCTCAGGGGTGACCTTATTGCTGTCTACAACTACCTGAGAGGTGGTTGTGGTCAGGAGGAGGTTGCTCTCTTCTTTCAGGTGGCCAGCGCCAAAATAGAGAGGGGCTGGTAGGGGATGTGGTGGTTGGAGGCTGCCTGGGGTCCAGTGACCATGAAATTATAGAGTTTTCAATACATGGAGAAACCAGGAGGGGCATCAAAAGAACCTCCACACTGGACTTCCGAAGGGCAGACTTCAGCCTATTTAAGGAACTAATTCAGAAAGTTCCTTGGGAAATAGCCCTTAGAAACAAAGGGGTCCAGGAAGGTTGGACCTACTTCAAGAAAGAACTCCTGCAGGCACAGGAGCAGGCAGTGCCACTGAGCCGGAAGACGAGCCGACGAGGGAGGCAGCCAGGCTGGATGGGCAGGGAGCTGCTGAAGGAATTAAAGATTAAAAAGAGAGTGTATCACCTTTGGAAGAGAGGGGAGGTGTCCCAGGAGAAGTTCAAGGAAATTGCTAGGTCTTGTAGAGGAAAAATTAGAGAGGCAAAAGCCCACTTGGAGCTCAGGCTGGCCACAGATGTCAAGGAAAATAAAAAGTGTTTCTTTAAATATATGAATGGCAAGAGAAGGGCCAAGGACAACCTCCAGTCCTTACTAGATAGAGAGGGGAACAGAGTGACAAAGGATGAGGAAAAGGCAGAGGTGCTTAACACCTTCTTTGCCTCAATCTTCACTAGTGGGACAGGTTGTCTCCAGGACAGCTGGACTCCTGAAGTGGTGGATGGAGTCAGGGATCAGTATAGTCCCCCTCTAATCCATGAGGAAGCAGTAAGGGACCTGCTGCATCATTTGGGTCCTCACAAGTCCATGGGACCGGATGGGATCCACCCTAGGGTGCTGAGAGAGCTGGCAGCTGAGCTGGCCAAGCCACTCTCCATCATTTATCAGCAGTCCTGGCTCACTGGAGAGGTCCCTGAAGACTGGAAGCTGGCCAATGTGATTCCCATACACAAGAAGGGTCGTAAGGAGGAGCCAGAAAACTACAGACCTGTGAGCCTGACCTCAGTGCCAGGCAAGGTCATGGAACAGGTCATCTTGGGTGCCATCACAAAGCACCTACAGGATAGCCATGGGATCAGGCCCAGCCAGCATGGGTTTAGGAAGGGCAGGTCCTGCCTCACCAATCTGATCTCCTTTTATGATCAGGTTACCCGCCTGGTGAATGTGGGGCAGGCTGTGGATGTAGTCTACTTAGACTTCAGCAAAGCCTTTGACACTGTCTGCCACAAGAAGCTCCTAGCCAAGCTGGCAGCTCATGGTTTCGACAGATTCACTCTGTGCTGGACCAATAACTGGCTGGAGGGCAGAGCTCAGAGAGTGGTGGTGAATGGTGCCACATCCAGTTGGCAGCCAGTCACTAGTGGTGTTCCCCAAGGATCAGTGCTGGGCCCAGTCCTGTTCAATATCTTTATTGATGATCTGGATGAGGGCATTGAGTCCAGCATCAGTAAGTTTGCAGATGACACCAAGCTAGGAGCAGGTGTTGATCTGTTGGAAGGTAGGAGAGCCCTGCAGAGGGACCTGGACAGGCTGGATGGGTGGGCAGAGGCCAATGGGATGAGATTTAACAAGGCCAAGTGCAGGGTTCTGCACTTTGGCCACAACAACCCCAAGCAGCGCTATAGGCTGGGGACTGAGTGGCTGGAGAGCAGCCAGGAGGAAAGGGGCCTGGGGGTACTGATAGATAGTAAGCTGAAGATGAGCCAGCAGTGTGCCCAGGTGGCCAAGAGAGCCAATGGCATCCTGGCCTGCATCAGGAACAGTGTGGCCAGTAGGACAAGGGAGGTTATTCTTCCCCTGTACTCAGCACTGGTCAGGCCACACCTTGAGTACTGTGTCCAGTTCTGGGCCCCTCAATTCAAGAAAGATGTTGAGGTGCTGGAACATGTCCAGAGAAGGGCAACGAAGCTGATGAGGGGCCTGGAACACAAATCCTATGAGGAGAGGTTGAGGGAGCTGGGCCTGTTTAGCCTGGAGAAGAGGAGGCTCAGGGGTGATCTTATTACTGTCCACAACTACCTGAAGGGGCATTGTAGCCAGGTGGGGGTTGGCCTCTTCTCCCAGGTAACCAGCAATAGAACAAGGGGACACAGTCTCAAGTTGTGCCAGGGTAGGTATAGGCTGGATGTTAGGAAGAAGTTCTTCACAGAGAGAGTGATTTCCCATTGGAATGGGCTGCCCAGGGAGGTGGTGGAGGCACCGTCCCTGGGGGTGTTCAAGAAAAGACTGGATGAGGCACTCAGTGCCATGGTCTAGTTGACTGGATAGGGCTGGGTGATAGGTTGGACTGGATGATCTTGGAGGTCTCTTCCAACCTGGTTGATTCTATGTTCTATGTTCTAACGAGAGGACACAGCCTCAAGCTACGCCAGGGGAAATTTTGGCTTGAGGTGAGGAGAAAGTTCTTTACTGGGAGAGTCATTGGCTACTGGAATGGGCTGCCTGGGGAGGTGGTGGAGTTGCCGTCCCTGGGGCTGTTCAAGGCAAGATTGGACGTGGCACTTGGTGCCATGGTCTAGCCTTGAGCTCTGTGGTAAAGGGTTGGACTTGATGATCTGTGAGGTCTCTTCCAACCCTGATGATACTGTGTGATACTGTGTGATACTGTGACTTGGGTTATAGCATCCATGGACAAGTCAAATGACCTATTGCATGCTCATAGGTACGTTGCATCTCTGCCTTGATGTCCAGATGAATCATGGGCCCACCGAGCTAGGAACAGTTCACCTCTGTGTTTCCAATGAAGTTCAAGATCAGAGTTTGCATCAACTTGAGAAATCTTAGCAGCTTGGTCTGCCTGCTGGTTGTGTTGGTGCTCCTCAGTGGCTCTGGTCTTGGGCATGTGTGCGTCTACATGCCACACCTTCACTGGAATTCTCTCCAGCCGTACATCAATGTCCTGCCATAGATCAGCACACCAAATAGGCTTTCCTTTCCTCTGCCAACCATTCTTCTTCCAGTCCTTTAGCCAACCCCATAGAGCATTGGCTACCATCCACGAGTCGGTGTAGAGGTAAAGGAGAGGCCAATTCTCACGTTCAGCCACATCAAGAGCAAGTTGAACAGCTTTTACCTCAGCGAACTGACTGGATTCTCCTTCTCCATCTTTTGTTTCGGTAACTCTCCTGGTTGGACTCCAAACCGCTGACTTCCATCTTCGCTTGTTCCCAACAAGACGACAGGAACCGTCTGTGAACAAAGCATAGTTCTTTTCCTGATCAGAGAGATCACCATAGGGAGGAGCTTCCTCAGCACGAGTTATTTTCTCCTCTGGAGGTTTGGAACAGTCTGTGCCTTCCGGCCAGTTGGTGATCACCTCCACCAGACCAGGTCGATCAAGATTCCCCATTCGTGCTCGTTGGGTTATCAAAGCCATCCATTTAGACCAGGTTGCATCTGTGGCATGATGCGGTGATGAACCTTTGCCTTTGAACATCCAGTTTAGAACTGGCAATCTAGGAGCTAAAAGCAATTGTGACTCAGTTCCAATCACTTCAGAAGCTGCTTTCACTCGTTCATAAGCTGCTAGTATCTCTTTCTTTGTTGGGGTGTAATTTGCCTCTGAACCTCTGTAGCTACATCCCCAGAAACCAAGTGGATGACCATGTGTCTCCTTTGGAGCTCTCTGCCAAAGGCTCCAAGTTGGACCATTGTCATTGGCAGCCGTGTACAGAATGTCCTTAATGTCCGGACCAGATTGCACAGGTCCCAAGCCCACTGCATGGACTACTTCTCGCTTGATCTGATCAAAGGCTGCTTGTTGTTCAGGTACCCACTCAAAATTGTTTCTCATACGAGTCACATCATGCAGAGGTTTGACAATTTGACTGAATCCAGGACTGTGTAGTCTCCAAAATCCCACTGCACCCAGGGAAGATAGAGTGTCCTTCTTATTGGTGGGAACTGCCATGGTGGAGACTTTGTTGATCACATCCTGTGGAATGTGATGGCGACCATCCTGCCACTGCATTCGCAGAAACTGAATTTCTCTGGCAGGTCCTTTGACCTTGTCTCTCTTAATGGCAAAACCTGCTTGCAACAGAATGTCAATGATTTTTTTACCTTCCTCGAAGACTTCCTCTGCAGTTTGGCCAAACACAATGATGTCGTCGATGTACTGGATGTGCTCTGGACCTTTACCTTTCTCCAGTGTATTGTGGATGACTGAATGACAGATGGTTGAGCTGTGTTTCCACCCCTGAGGCAAACAGTTGAAATGATACTGGATTCCTCTCCAGGTGAATGCAAACTGAGGCCTGCACTCCTTTGCTATGGGAATAGAGAAGAAAGCATTAGCAATGTCTATGGTTGCATACCATTTAGCCTCCTTCGATTCCAGCTCGTACTGGAGTTCCAGCATGTCCGGCACAGCTGCACTCATGGGTGGCATCACCTCGTTGAGGGCACGAAAGTCAACTGTGAGTCTCCAGTCACCCGTAGGTTTATGCACAGGCCAGATGGGACTGTTGAAAGGTGAATGAGCTTTCTCGATGACAGCCTGACTCTCCAGTTGACGAATCTGCCACTCTGCAGTTCCCTGACCCTCTTTGAAAGAGATGAAGTAGGTTTACCATCCCATTTGTTCATGTTCTCACCGTATGTGTCACGCAGAAGTATCCACAGTGACGCACGTGATTGCTGATGTCTAGGTGGAATTTGTCTCCTCCTGGGCTGGAATTGCCTTGCAGGAGGTGGGCATGTGTTCCTGATGGCAGAAACATGCACCCATTCAGATGATGCAGGGATGGTATCCTTTGCCAGATTGGAAATGGAAGTTTTAAGATCCTCTTTCAGTTCTTTCATGCCATTCCTCATGCCATTCCCTGTGCTATTCTTAATGCCAGTCTCAGTGCTATCTTTCATCTCTGTAACCAGAGTTTTTATGGCAGAGACTAGACCAGAATGTGACAAGCTGTCCTCTATCTGCCTGAGCTGGTCAGTGAATTCACCAACAGTGAAAGACCTTCCATTATCACTCCTTGATAGAAACTTGCTGGCCAAGGTGTTAGCATGGGTGAAGGAGCAAGTTTAATAAGCTTCTTCATGAGACCTGTTCCAAGAGGAATGTCATCAGGCTCATGTGTGCCATGATCTCCATAAAGCACTTCCTTCAGAGCAAACTCCATCAGAAGCTTAATTCCCTGCTCAATGGTGTTCCACTTCTTGGCCACCCATGGCAGATCATCTTGGGAAGTATATCTCATAGCCACAGCCAACAGGAGGTGTGTCCACAAGCTAACCCTACCAAGAGGACTTACTAGCTATTTGTCTACTCCACTCTCCTTGGTGAGTGGCCCTAGCTGCTTGGCAGACTTGTCTCCTACCTGCAGGGCATTTGCACCAATAGTACGGCATCTCACCAGCTAGCTTAGGATTGGATCTCCTGATTCCACTGAGTATTCCTTTCTAACTTCCCTGACCTCTCTGAGGGGATCGTTGGATTCCTGGATGTCATCCTTCTCCCCTTCCTCTTGTTCATCTGGATGTCAGTGGCCTAGAAAGAGAACTTTCCTAAGAGCATTCTTAAACTCATCGGAACCATCCTCTTTCTTGGCAGCCAACCTCACAGCACTCCACTCATCAGAGTACTGGGATCTGAGCATGTTCACCAAATCCTGCAGACTATATGTCACCTCTTCCTCCTCTTGCTCACCAGAGGTCCCCTCTCTTATGTCCTCTTTTGAATTACACTTTGTCAAATGTGTCTTTGCTCGGGCTTTAGCAGGTGCCAAAAGGGCCTGCTACACTGCGACTGACTTTGAGTAGTCTACTGGAGGGTTTGAATCATTGAGGGTCTGGCCTGAGGCCTGTGAATTCAGATCTGCCTTAGAGCTAGAGTCCTTACCTGCTGCCTGGTGATTTGAACTGGCTGAGTTACTGTTATTAGTAGAGAGAACATCTTGGCTCTTATTATTTCCCTGTATTCCTGGGACTCCTGACAATCCTGCCATATTATCATTCCCACTTGTCCTGGAGTCCTGTACCCCTAAATGCCTCTCCTGCCCAGACTTCGGGGGGAAAGGGGGAAAGCCGCCTATTTTCCCTCCCCCCTCACCTGCCCTGCAGCCGTGAAGGGGGGGAGGACTGCCCCGTGAAGGGGGGGACGGCTGCCCCGTGAGTTCCCACGCTGGAGCCAGTCTGGGATTGGCCGTGCGCTTTCGCGCCTAAGGTGTGGTAACTCTGCCCTTTGTCTAGCGAAGGTTATAAATATTGGGGGTCTTTCCGCCTTTGGGGTTCCCGCTTTGGAGTTTGCCTGTGCCTGGACGTATGTGTCTGCCTGAGCTCACACACTCCCCTGTGCCTGGACTGCAGCGAGACCTTCAGGAATTTGCTTTCCTATTGACACCTTTGTGTGCCTAACGACCCTTAACGACCCTTAACGATTCCCCTGCAGCCTCTGGAAAAGGAGAGGAACACAGACCGCACGAGCCAGCCTGAGTGAGTTATTTGGCTTAGCTTAATTTAGTAAGAAACCGCTATTAATTAATAGCTGACGCCTTTTCCAACTTCTGACTTCCAATATGGTCAGATTATTGATGGTATCCGTGTAGATTAATTCTCATGCAACTGAATCTGCTTATCAAACTAAATTAATCTTTGTATATATAGTTGTGGGGGCGGGTTTTTGGGAAAATAAAAAAATAGCTATTTTTGATAAATTCCCGACTCGGCCAGGAATTAATTCCTGCCCTCCGCAACACCACTAGGAACATTGGCAGCTTTCCCAGAATCTGGGGAGGGAGGTGGTGTTCCTTGCTGTTCCCCTGAGTTATCATTGTTTTGGTTTACACTGGTACATTGTTTATGCAACACTGTCCCTTTCTCTTTCTTTTTAGCTCTTACAGGCATCGCACTCGAGTTTTTCACACAGAATGTTAAAAGTATTTTAAATCAAAAATTATAAGACCCAAGGTCACACACACCAGAAATACTACAGTCTGATATGAATAATATTCTGAACAAGGGTCTGGCATCTCAGTTTTAGGTAAAATAACTCCCACGAGGGCTGCAGACAAAGCAGAAGTACTTCTATTGCCAGTATTGTTATTGGTAAATACTCCTGTAATTTTACTGGTAAAATTTTCAGTTACATTAAAACCAGCATATCCAAGAATGAAATCCCTCCATCTCCAAAGGTGAGTTTAGCTTTGACGTTCTTAAAAATTATAGTAAATAAGAAGTAACCAATTCAGGCTTTGATCAAATTATAAAAAAGAAAACATAAAATAGGTCACAGAATAGCCCCCACTAAGTAAAATAGCTTTTTTACTAGCTTCATTCTGATTCCCAGAGTTAATTAACTATCACTCAAAATGAATTTGCCCCTCGTTGGAGTGCCAAATAAAGAGATGTGATGGTTTGGGTGTTCCCCGCTCCCCCCACACTTTAGAAATCACCCAGACTAGACTCAGCCAGATCTGGAAATATGAATGAAGCTATTTATTTACAGCTGGCACAATATACAAGCAGATATTTACAGTATATACAATTATATACAGAAATATACAAGGTAAAAGGTAATACAGAAACACAACTCCCCTCCCAGAAACCTGAGTCCCCAGGAGGGGCTCTCAACCACCCCTGCACCTTCTCCCTACCCCTCTCAACCTTATCCCAGTCCCAAGGAAGAAATTGAGGTTTGACCAGAGGTTAAGAAGCAAAGTGGGTTAGGCCAAATGGAAAGGTGTGTCAGAGAGATGCAGCTCAGTCAGCAGACCAAGCAAGAGTGAGAGAAAAAATAGCGAGGGCGTTATCTAATGTTTTTATTTCTTGTTCCCATACATCTCAGCGAGACTGTGAGTGAAGTAGACATCATCATTGTTTTCCTTTCACAGCCTGTAATCTAGTTCTTCTCACCAAAACATTCTAGCTATCTTCAAACTAGCACAAACGCTGTCAGCTAAAGTTATATTTCTTTGTGGAATACACTGGATTTCACTATTGTCCTGCATTACGCAGTATGTATGACCAGGACCTTCAGCAGACACCACCCCTCGGACAGGTTTCCCTTTGCCCGAAGGAGAAAATACCCAAACAGTTTTTCCTAACAGATTCTTTTCACATACAACAGGAATTTTATCACTGTCTACTGTTTGGACCAAATCATATTGTGCAGGTCCTGCTTTGTTTACTGAACCTCTACTATTTACCAACCAGGTAGCTTGTGCTAAATGTTTGTCCCTGTTTTTCAGAGTTCCACCCCCCATGGCTTTTAGGGTGGTTTTCAGCAAATCGTTGTAGCGTTCAATCTTCCCTGAAGCTGGTGCATAGTAGGGTATGTGATAGACCCACTCAATACCATGCTTTTTGGCCCAGTTTTTCACAAGATTGTTCTTGAAATGAGTGCCATTGTCTGACTTGATTCTCTCTGGAGTTCCATGTCTCCACATGATTTGTCTTTCCAAGCCAAGAATGGTGTTACGTACAGTTGTGTGTGGAACTGGATAGGTTTCCAGCTGTGGGAATGCAGAATGCAGAAGAGTTGTGGGGTGCAGGTGCAGGAGAGCTGTGGGAACGGAGTGAAGGGAAGTGACAACAAGCAGATCCTTGTAATAACAGACCTTGGTTCTCACAGGCGACTGGCCACCTTATCTCAGAAGGGGTAGATAATGGAGACTTAGCTAATGAGAATAACAAGGCCTGTACATATGCAGATGTGGTGGGTTGTCCCTGACTAATTATGCTAATGTGTAGGTGTGAGCTCTACTGACCGAGTGTATATATATTTCGGGATGTACGTAATAAAAATGGGCTTCTGCATAATTCACATTGAATCATCTGGAGACTCTTGTGGATGGCCCTCACCATGCTGGTCTATGGGCTTGTTTACTGCAGCTCCTGCACCAAGCAGAGATAGCAGGCAGCGTGGCCTGCAACATCCAGCCATCGGGTGCTTGCCTCTACCATCGTTAACACATACTGCTTGCCAGAACGAGATCGAGGTAAAGTGATGTAGTCAATCTTCCAGGCTTCACCGTACTTGTACTTTGACCATCTCTCACCATACCATAAGGGCTTGATTCGCTTAGCCTGCTTAATAGCTGCACAAATGTCACGAGTCATTTTACCCAGGTGCTCCATTGGCGTTTTATTAATATATGGTGCCTGAACAGTGAATCAGGCATTCGCCTCAGACTGAGGCAGACCAGCGGGTAGGACCGGTAAGCTGGGGATGGTAAAGGCCGACTAATCTGCGGACATTTTCATATCGAAAAGCAATGTCAGCCGATGACACCAGACCGGAGGGCGTCACTGAAAGAAGGGGGCGATAGCCAGAAGCTCAGAGCCACGGCTGAGCACTCTGAGTGTGAAACAGGTAAGGCCAACGTGGGAACCGACACGGCACTGTCCCCGCTGACGTGTTTACTCTCTGAGAGAGACATTCCATCAGATGTGAATAAGCTCTGTGAGCTGCGTGCATAGGAGGCTAGAGGACTTTGTCTATTAGGGTCTAGCCGGAGCGCTGCAGAGACGTGGGAGAGATGCGGGAGAGACTCGCTTGGGACTGAGTTGCTGCTGACTGTAGAGCCGTTAAAATCGCTGAAACCTGCCTGGTGAGACATAAATCATTGCCTTAGTGGACAAAAACCCCGACGACAGGTGCAATGGCTGCCATGCGTGACCAGGAACTGCCCCGACCCGCACCTGTAATGGCGGCTGCCGATAGGCACTAAGAGGTACCCAGCGGCATCCGTAATGGCAGCTGCCACGAAAGCTTCTCAGTTTGAAAAAGTTTCCCGGACTGCCGTGAAGCCGCTCGGCTGCAGCCGTGTGTGCTGTGACTTATCTAGCAAATGCTGCGGCGCCTCTTTCCAAGATCGGCAAGGTCTGTTTTATCATCTGGAATGCAGCTCCCCCACCGCGCCCCCCGCATCCCCCGCCAACGACAGCATGCAATGCAGGACAGAGACTTTTCAATTTTAAAGCGGTAAAAGACATTACTGAAGGGACCGAGGGACAGAAAGCAGAGAGAAAAAAGAGACGGCAGAAGCGACCACGCCAGAGAAACCAGAACACCCCCCCACACACTTCCTGCTGTGCGACGAGCAGCCTTTTAGATCCGGCCTTCTTCACCATCCCCCACACCGTCGTACCGCACCCGCCTGTGCTAGTTTGAAGCAAGCTGGAATGTTTTGGTAAAAGAACTAGATAACAGGCAGTGAAATGAAAAACAATTGATGTCAACTTCTCTCACAGTCTCGCTGAGAACTCTGGGAAGAAGAAAGACTTTTTCTCCATTTTGTTTCTCACTCTTGCTTTTGCCTTAGACCTGGTCACATCTCATTAACCCTGCTCCTACTAACCTTGCTCCCTAACCTCTTGGCTGCACCTCTTTTCTTCCTGAGGACTGGGGTAAGGTTGAGAGGGCCAGGGGGAGGTGTTGGGGTGGTTTGAGAGCCCCTCCTGGGGACCTAGGTTTCTGGGAGGGGAGTTGTGCTTTTGTATTGTTTATCCTTTGTATATTTCTGTATATAATTGTATATAACTGTATATATTGTAAATAGCTGCTTGTAAATTCTGCTAGCTGTAAATAAATTGCTTCATCTATATTCCCAGGGTCCGTCTGAGTTAGCTGGGGCAAATTCAAAAGTGTGGGGGGGGCGGGGTAACCCCTCAAAACCATCACATTTTCAAATTGGCGCCCAACGTGGGGCTAGATATTTCAGTGAGTGGAAATTAGCTCTGGGAATTAAGATGAAGCTAATCAAGCAGCTATTGTACTTGGTGGGGATTGCTGTGTGGCCTGTTTTCTGGTTTTTTGTGTACAACTGGATCAAAGATCAAATTGGTTATTTCTTGCTTCATGTAGTTTTTAAGAAGGCTAAAGTTAAGCTTTCAAACATGTTCTGGAGCTGGGGTGATTTCATTCTTGGTTATGCTGGTTTTAGTGTCACTGAGAATATTACTAGTGATATTACAAGAGTTTTTGTCAATAATGTGACGATCAGTCAAAATGCTGCTTTATCTACTGCTCTCATGAGGGTCATCCAGCCCCAAACTGAAATGCCAAATCCATGCAAGGATTTCTACTCGAAACAGAGCATGGCAGGGATGCTGGGCATTATACTGGCTCTTGTAGTTTTAAATTTCATATTAATTTTGGCATTATGTGTGAAAAATTCAAAACCCGTTTCTGTAAGAGCTAGGAAAAATTCTGTGTCTCAGAAGCAGTCTCTTTCACAGCAAAACAAGGGAACACAGTTATCGGCTTCCCCCTTGCCAGCCTCTCCACCCTCCTCTATAGGTTCTGGGAACACGGCCAGTGTTCCCACCACTAACATAAACACTGATAACAAAAACAACAACAATCCACAGAGTTCGGTAGGAGCCTCAGGAGCACAGGCAGGTACCCAAAATCAGAATGTTCCTAGCAACAATCAAAACACGTCAGGGTTGGCAGACATCCCAGGAGGACAGGCAAATAATAATACTACTAATGCTGGTAACGCTAGCCCAGTCAGTCCAAATCCTAATGACACCAGCTCAGCCAATTTGAACCCCCAGCCAGCAGACCAGAACCAAAATCCTCCTGTTAAAAGCAAGGCAGATCTGAACTCACAAGCTCCAAGTCAGACCCCTAAGGATACAAATGCTCCAAGTCAGACCTCCAAGGATTCAAATGCTCCAGGTCAGACTCCTAAGGATTCAAACCCTTCAGGTCAGACTCCTAAAGATTCAAATCCTCCAGCAGACACATCCAAGTCTGTTGCTGCTCAGGACCTTCTGGCACCTGCTAAGGCAAAAGCTAAGACAAAGAGTGGTTCGCAGGAGGATGTAAGAGATGGGACCTCTGGTGATCAGCAGCAAGAGGAGGAAGAGGAGGCAGTTAGTCTGCGAGACCTTGTAGATGTGCTGAGACAACAATACTCAAGTGAGAGGAGCGCTGTGAGGTTAGCTGCCAAGAGAGAGGATGGTTCCAATGAGTTTAGGAATGCTATGAGGAAGATTGTGTTAGGCCCGGCACCACCAGAACAACAGGAGGAAGAGGAGGAAGATGACATCCAAGGCTCCAAGGATCCACTCAGAGAGGTCAGGGAAGTTAGGAAGGAATACACAAGAGAATCAGGTGAGCCAATCTTAAGCTGGCTAGTGAGATGCCGTGGTATTGGTGCTAATGCTCTGCAGGTAGGAGACAAGTCTGCCAAGCAACTGGGACCACTCACTAAGGAGAGTGGAGTGGACAAACACCTGGCAAGTCCTCTTGGTAGGGTTAGCTTGTGGACACGCCTTTTGTTGGCTGTGGCTATGAGATATCCTTCCCGAGATGATTTGCCATGGGCTGCCAAGAAGTGGAATACTATTGAGCAGGGAATTAAGCTTCTGAAGGAGTTTGCTGTGAAGGAAGTGCTTTATGGAGATCATGGCACTCATGAGCCTGACGATATTCCTTTGGGAACAGGTCTCATGAAGAAGCTGATTAAGCTTGCTCCTTCATCCTATGCTAACATCTTGGCCAGTAAGTTTCTAGCAAGGAGTGATAATGGAAGATCTTTCACTGTTGGTGAATTCACTGACCAGCTCAGGCAGATTGAGGACAGCTTGTCACATTCTGGTTTAATCTCTGCCATACAAACTATGACCACAGAGATTAAGAATACCATGAAAGAACTGAAGGAGGACCTTACAACCTCAATTTCCAATCTGGTAAAGGATACCATTCCTGCATCATCTGAATGGGTGCATGTTTCTGCCGTCAGGAACAGACGCCCACCTCCTGCAAGGCAATTCCAGCCCAGGAGGAGACAAATTCCACCCAGACAGCAGCAATCACGTGCGTCACTGTGGATACTTCTGCGTGACACATACAGTGAGAACATGAACAAATGGGATGGTAAACCTACTTCAGCTCTTTCAAAGAGAGTCAAGGATCTGCAGAGTGGCAGAAACAGAGGCAGTAATGCCAGGAAAGTAGCTGTCACTTCTTCAGCTCCCGAGAGCAACTGCAATTGTTCCAACAGTTGCAGTTCCTCTCACAATAACACCAATCATTGTATACACCCTACATGCCATGTTCAGCATTAGGGGTGCCCTGCCTCCAGCCAGGAGGAGGAAAGGGATAGTGGAGAGAACCGAATCTATTGGAATGTGTTCATTAGGTGGCCTGGCAGTTCAAGAGTTCGGAAATACAGGGCTTTAGTTGACACAGGTGCTCAGTGTACTTTATTGCCATCAAATTGCAAAGGGACAGAGTCCATTTCTATTTTTGGAATCACTGGTGGATCTCAAGAGTTAACTAAGATACAGGCTGAGATCAGTTTAACTGGTAAAGAGTGGAAGAAACATACTATTGTAACTGGTCCTGATGCGCCTTGCATTTTGGGAATTGACTTTTTGAGACAAGGTTGTTTCAAAGATCCTAAGGGTCATAAATGGGCTTTTGGAATAGCATCTGTAGAGATTGAGGATGATAAATTGAAATTGTCTGTTAGACCTGAACTTTCAGATGAATCTGCAGTTGTGGACATCATGACATAGAGGACCTGGAAGTGCCAATTGCAACTCAAACTGTTCATCATAGGCAGTACAGAACTAACCGTGACTCTTTGTTGCCCATTCATCAGCTGATTCGTCAATTGGAGAGTCAGGCTGTCATCGAGAAAGCTCATTCACCTTTCAACAGTCCCATCTGGCCTGTGCGCAAACCTACGGGCGACTGGAGACTGACAGTTGACTTTCGTGCCCTCAATGAGGTGACGCCACCCATGAGTGCAGCTGTGCCGGACATGCTGGAACTCCAGTACGAGCTGGAATCGAAGGAGGCTAAGTGGTATGCAACCATAGACATTGCTAATGCTTTCTTCTCTATTCCCATAGCAAAGGAGTGCAGGCCTCAGTTTGCATTCACCTGGAGAGGAATCCAGTACCAGTTCAACTGTTTGCCTCAGGGGTGGAAACACAGCTCAACCATCTGTCACTCAGTCATCCACAATGCACTGGAGAAAGGTAAAGCTCCAGAGCACATCCAGTACATCGACGACATCATTGTGTGGGGCCAAACTGCTGAGGAAGTCTTCGAGAAAGGTAACAAAATCATTGACATTCTGTTGCAAGCAGGTTTTGCCATTAAGAGAGACAAGGTCAAAGGACCTGCCAAAGAAATTCAGTTTCTGGGAGTGCGGTGGCAGGATGGTCGCCGTTACATTCCTCAGGATGTGATCAACAAAGTCTCTACCATGGCAGTTCCCACCAGTAAGAAGGACACACTTTCTTTTCTTGGTGTGGTGGGATTTTGGAGACTACACATTCCTGGTTTCAGTCAGATTGTCAAACCTCTGCATGATGTGACTCGTAAGAGAAACAATTTCGAGTGGGGACCTGAACAACAAGCAGCCTTTGATCAGATTAAGCGAGAAGTAGTCCATGCAGTTGGCTTAGGACCTGTGAGATCTGGTCCGGACATTAAAAACATTCTGTACACGGCTGCCAGTGACAATGGTCCAACTTGGAGTCTTTGGCAGAGAGCTCCAAATGAGACACGTGGTCGTCCTCTTGGTTTCTGGGGACGTTGTTACAGAGGTTCAGAGACAAATTACACTGCAACTGAGAAAGAGATTCTAGCAGCCTATGAGGGAGTGAAAGCAGCTTCTGAAGTGATTGGAACTGAGTCACAATTGCTTTTAGCTCCTAGACTGCCAGTTCTTAACTGGATGTTCAAGGGCAAAGGTTCATCACCGCATCATGCCACAGATGCAACCTGGTCTAAATGGATGGCTTTGATAACCCAACGAGCACGAATGGGGAATCTTGATCGACCTGGTCTGGTGGAGGTGATCACCAACTGGCCGGAAGGCACAGACTGTTCCAAACCTCCAGAGGAGAAAATAACTCGTGCTGAGGAAGCTCCTCCCTATGGTGATCTCTCTGATCAGGAAAAGAACTATGCTTTGTTCACAGACGGTTCCTGTCGTCTTGTTGGGAACAAGCGAAGATGGAAGTCAGCGGTTTGGAGTCCAACCAGGAGAGTTACCGAAACAAAAGATGGAGAAGGAGAATCCAGTCAGTTCGCTGAGGTAAAAGCTGTTCAACTTGCTCTTGATGTGGCTGAACGTGAGAATTGGCCTCTCCTTTACCTCTACACCGACTCGTGGATGGTAGCCAATGCTCTATGGGGTTGGCTAAAGGACTGAAGAAGAATGGTTGGCAGAGGAAAGGAAAGCCTATTTGGTGTGGCTGATCTATGGCAGGGACATTGATGCCGGGCTGGAGAGAACTCCAGTGAAGGGTGCGGCACGTAGATGCACACATGCCTAAGAGCAGAGCTACTGAGGAACATCAACATAACCAGAAGGCTAGACCAAGCTGCTAAGATTGCTCAAGTTGATACCAACTCTGAACTTGACATTGACCTTGATTGGAAACACCGAGGTGAGCTGTTCTTAGCTCGGTGGGCCCATGACTCATCTGGAAATCCAAGGCAGAGATGCTAACATACCGATGGGCTCGCGATAGGTCAATTGACTTGTCCATGGACGCTATCACCCAAGTCATCTATGACTGCGACATTTTGTGCTGCTATTAAGCAGGCTAAGCGAATCAAGCCCTTATGGAATGGTGAGAGATGGTCAAACGTACAAGTATGGTGAAGCCTGGCAGATTGACTACATCACTTTACCTCGATCTCGTTCTTGGGCAAGCAGTATGTGCTAACGATGGTAGAAGCCAGCACTGGATGGTTGGAAACCTATCCAGTTCCACATGCTACTGCACGTAACACCATTGTTGGTTTGGAGAGACAGAATCTTGTGGAGACATGGAACTCCAGAAAGAATTGAAGTCAGACAATGGTACTCATTTCAAGAATAATCTTGTGAAAAACTGGGCCAAAGAGCATGGTATTGAATGGATCTATCACATACCCTACTATGCACCAGCTTCAGGGAAGATTGAGCGCTACAATGGTTTGCTGAAAACCACCCTAAAAGCCATGGGGGGTGGAACTCTGAAAAACTGGGACAAACATTTAGCAGAAGCTACCTGGTTGGTAAATAGTAGAGGTTCAGTAAACAGAGCAGGACCTGCACAATCAGATTTGGTCCAAACAGTAGACGGTGATAAAGTTCCTGTTGTACGTGAAAAGAATCTGTTAGGGAAAACTGTTTGGGTATTTTCTCCTTCGGGCGAAGGGAAACCTGTCCGAGGGGTGGTTTCTGCTGAAGGTCCTGGTCATACATACTGGGTAATGCAGGAGAATGGTGAAATCCAGTGTATTCCACAGAGAAATTTAACCTTAGCTGAGAGAGTTTAAATTCAAGCTGTTAGGAGTTTTCTGTTCTAGGTAACATCGGCGCCCAACACTGAGAGAATCTACGATAGAATCTACAGTACGTGAGCACGAACCCAATGTCACCTGGGAGTCCCTGTTCTGAGCTTTTGAATCACCTACATCTGATTGAAGTGTGAACTGAACTTGTATATATAGTTTTAGTGTAAATATTGGTTTAGATTAGATTGGAAAATTCTCAGCGATACTCTGAGCGAAGTAGACAAGGGGTGGATTGTGCTAGTTTGAAGCAAGCTGGAATGTTTTGGTAAAAGAACTAGATAACAGGCAGTGAAATGAAAAACAATTGATGTCAACTTCTCTCACAGTCTCGCTGAGAACTCTGGAAGAAGAAAGACTTTTTCTCCATTTTGTTTCTCACTCTTGCTTTTGCCTTAGACCTGGTCACATCTCATTAACCCTGCTCCTACTAACCTTGCTCCCTAACCTCTTGGCTGCACCTCTTTTCTTCCTGAGGACTGGGGTAAGGTTGAGAGGGCCAGGGGGAGGTGTTGGGGTGGTTTGAGAGCCCCTCCTGGGACCTCAGGTTTCTGGGAGGGGAGTTGTGCTTTAGTATTGTTTATCCTTTGTATATTTCTGTATATAACTTGTATATAACTGTATATATTGTAAATAGCTGCTTGTAAATTCTGCTAGCTGTAAATAAATTGCTTCATCTATATTCCCAGGGTCCGTCTGAGTTAGCTGGGGCAAATTCAAAAGTGTGGGGGGGGGCGGGGTAACCCCCAAACCATCACACCGCCCCATCCCCAGCGGACCGCACCCCTCAGCTGAGAGGTTTCCCGACGAATCTCCAGAAATTAGAGGCTAAATGCAGTGGGGACGGAGAGAGTTGGACTCTTTGCCTTGCTTTCTGGGTATTTTGTGTTTGTGTCATGGGGGTGAGGGGAGGCGCGGGACTGGTGCATTGGGAAGGGAAAAATCAGTGGGAAAGATCTATGGGCTGCCTGAGCTGAGTTGTTTCAGAGAGTTAGGCTAATTTGCATTTGTAAAAGCTACAGGGGTCCAATTTCCATTTCAATAGCTCACACAGCTTAGCTCTTGTCTTTTTTCTTTTTTTTTCTCTCTCGTGTTCTATGCCTTTTGTCTTGAGTGTGTCTGAGAAAATAGCAGTTTAAAAGTTTTCAGAGTAGATTTCATACTAAGGAATAAGGACAGGAAATATGAGGGAGAAGGACAGGAAACAAACAACAAGTGGTGGGTGAGCTGGAGGGCCGAGGACAAAAGTGGCGACATTTGCTGCTGAGACTGCCAGCCCTCGCCCCCCCCCCGCCTGCGGAGCGGCTCGTGGGGCCTGTTCCCCCCCCTGCCTCCTCCCTCCCTTATCTCTTTGCAGGTTCTGCTGGAGCAGCAAGAGCCTTTGGAACTGTTTGAGTTGGAAAATTACTGAGGCCACAATCAGACTTCGAAAAGCCTGGCTTACACATGGACTTCAAAACAATGCCAGATGTCAAAAAGTTTACGGAAAAGATAGTGAGAATAACCGATGAGGACTTAGCACCATTTTCTGCCTCTGTTGCAGGGCATGGATGTGTGCAGCCGCATATCCCTGGGCACCTAACAACAGTTGGCAGTCAAGACGATAGCCAATAAATTCCTGACTGGGGTATTCACTGTCATATTACCGATAATTCCTGCTATATGTCAATAGGCAGCAACATCCTTTTGCACCCATTGCTCAGTGGCAAAAGAAAGAGAGGGAAATTGCTAGGAAATAGCAGAAATGCCTGCCACTGACAATGAGTGGAAAATCATAGAATGGGTATTCTTGCCCACTCATCCAAAGAACACCGTACAGACACTAAAAGCACCAAAACAGGAAAGACTAGCACACTTTTTACTAGAACTCAGATGCATTGCCTCTCTTAGTGAGAGCATGAGCACTGAAATCCACATTACAAGTCACCAACTAGATTCTGGACTAGGAGAAGGGAACAATAGAGCTGATAGGCTAGTGCCAGTCAGCTCATTCCCCCAATAAATGTGTTCAAACAGATAAGAATACAGGACTGTTCTTGAAAGCCTTTTGGATGGTAACATATTTTGGAGTTTTAGGAGTTTACTGGAGAAGCAACGGAATGAGTCTTATGACAATTCTGACTTTCTTTTTCTTTTTCTGAGAATACCATGGTATTATCTTATTGAATTTTCTTTGCCTTTTCTTGAGTTTCCTTCAGCTGATAGATTTTTAGGGTAAGATAAGTAGTTAAGGCTAAGGGTTTGTAATATAACAATTTTGGGATTTTAGGATATAGGGATATCACGGGATGTTTTTTCTTTTTTATTTTTTTTTAATATTTGGGTATCACTGGGATCACAAGAAAAAAAGGGGAAATGGGATTACAGAAAGTAGAATAGCAGAAGGAATTTTTTTCTTTTTTGAAATTTCTGTAATTCCATCATACAGACCAGGCCAGTGGATCTTGTTAGCCTAGGCAATGAATATGTCTGCATTTGGTTTTTGTATTTGCTTGTGTTTGATCATTTATCTTCACAGGCCTTAATGGAGACCAGCTTGATTATGACCACCTGTTTTCCTAAAGTGAGCAGAAGTCTTGCTCAGATGGCAGAATTGTGAAAGGAACTTGAAAGTAGTACTGACATGATGATTATGTGTGTATGGATCATTTGGGTATTTTCACGAGATTTAATAGCACCTGTTGTAAAGGCCAAAACCACTCAATTGGCACAGATGGTGATGCGCACGGGCCCTGCAAAAGATAAGAAACACTGCCTTAAATTCTTAAAACAGACAAAGGATTGTGGGAAAATCCAATAGAATAGCCTGAAAGCAACATCTAGGGCATATCGTTGTAGTCTTAAGCACAATAGACAGACACAGCTCATAGCAAGGAGTGTGATGAGAAGATTTAGATTTCTGAGGACTATAGAGTGAATCCAGAACTATGGGAGACTGAGGAGAAATATTGGACAACAGATACATCTGCGAATCTACAACGTTGACTGCCACATAGAGCCAGCGAAGATGTGGCACACCTGCACTCTCCTGTGACTGTGATGTTTGTCTGGACTTTTCAGTCTTTTGAAAGAATGACTTACTGTCGCTTGCAGAAACAGCTTTTGGGATTGTTAGCTAAGTTTGGGTTGTTAGCTTGCCAAACTAACGCTACTAGTGAAAGCTCTAACAGGTTTATTCTCTTTCTGATTTTAGCACTGTTGATTTGTAGCTGCATCATTCACCCCTGTGTTGAACAGCCTATGTAAAGTTGAAAGATGAAGCCTGGGTTGCTCAAAAGAAAGAGAGGAATAGTAGGAGAAATTCTTGCTAGCAGAGGACACAAAATCATAAACATGAGCAACCTGTGCTGGGAGCGTCCTTGAATCCATCTTGGGAGTTAAGATACCAGGCGCTGGGTAGCAACCCCCCACATGCAGCTGCAGGGGGTGGAGTGACAGCTGCAGGTGGGCAGAGTTTAGCCAGCCCCAGAGGCTGACCCTCAGATTGTTATGGTATATTGACCTATCCATGCCTTACAAGTAACCCTGTACCCTCTGATTGTAACCAATCTTGGTGGAGCACGCCTCTTGCTAGAATGCATATAAGTCACTGTATCACGGAAATAAAGTGGATTATGACCATCTAACCATATTGGTGAACCAAGAGTCATTTTACCCAGGTGCTCCACTGGCTACGCCAATACTTTACCAGTTAGATTTATTTCAGCCTGCAACTTAGTTAACTCTTGAGATCCACCAGTGATTTCCGAAATAGTGATAGACTCCGTGCCTTTGCAATTTGATGGCAATAAAGTACACTGAGCACCTGTGTCAACTAAAGCCCTGTATTTCTGAACTTTTGAACTGCCAGGCCACCTAATGAATACATTCCAATAGATTTGTTTTTTTCAACCATCCCTTTCCTCCTCCTGGCTGGAGGCAGGGCACCCCTAATGCTGAACATGGCATGTGGGGTGTACACAAAGATTGGTGGTGTTGTGAGAGGAATTGAATTGTTGGAATAATTGCAGTTGCTCTGGGGAGCTGAAGAAGTGACAGTTACTTTTCATGCATTGCTGCCTCTGTTTCTGCCACTCTGAAGTTCCCTGACTCTCTTTGAAAGAGCTGAAGTAGGTTGACCATCCCACCTGTTCATGTTCTCCTGAAATTTGTCACACAGAATTATCCACAGTGATGCATGTGATTGCTGATGTCTAGGTGGAATTTGTCTCCTCCTGGCTGGACTTGTCTTGCAGGAGGTGGACATCTGTTCCTGACTGCAGAAACGGCACCCGTTCAGATGATGAAGGGATGGTATCCTTTACCAGATCGGAAATGGAGATTTTAAGTTCCTCCTTCAGTTCTTTCATGCTATCTTTAATGCCATCCTTTATTTCTGTACCTAGAGTTTTATGGCAGAGACCAGGGCAGAATGTGACAAGCTGTCCTCTATCTGCCTCAGCTGGTCAGTTGTCATAGGCTTCGATACCATAGTATCAGGGGGATAATAAGAGACAGGGCAAAGGCCTGATTCAAGACAATCAAAATCTAATCCAATCTGTTATTTCACCCCAAGCATTGGCATATATGCTTTCTATCAGAAGGCTACATAAGAACCTTAGAAATCATCTCAGTCTCCACCTGCGTTAGGGCGACGTTAAGATTACACAGTACTTGGCATAGACATTCTTCATATTCTCTTAACAACACGTATATTGTGTCTGGTGATTCTAAGTCAGCAGAGATAGGCGAAAACCAGCGACTCCAGGCTTACATTTGTTTACATTTGTTACACCATTCTCTAAGGTCATTCCATCCTTCCCCTTTATCTCTAACTCAGCACTTACTGAACTCGTGCACTCTCTCCTGTCCATGGCTTGTTTTCCACTGTATAATATCACAGTAAGACAATTCTATAAAATCACTATAATTAATATTACTATATCCAACATTTCCGCTTTTTCTGTTTTTTGCTTTTTTTTTTAAATAAAGGCAGTGCTTCCTATCTTCCTGCAAGGTGCCTTTTGCAAAAAGATAACAAGCACAGCACTTTAAGCATTGCTGACAAAACAGTTGTTTCCCATCGTTATCTATGAGTAGGAATTGTTGGAAACTCATGAAAGTGCCTAGATTCATTAGAATTTTCCAATTTTTTCTTCTCTCTCTTCTCAAAAGAAAAGTGGCATTAAAATTCCTGATAATTAGGGGTTGTTATCCATAAGAAAGCAGTTTAAAATTTGAAAATGTATACGGTTTTCTTTTTGCAGTCCCCCAGCAGGCAGGCAAGCAAGGTGGGGGGGGTTTGCCACGTTATCACTGTCCCCTCTCCTTCTGTAAATGCTGGGCTTGCCCTCCCACCATGTTTGTGAGCCCCTCGTGGCCTGGGATGGGGGGGGCAACTGTGTGCTGTGGCAGCACCCGAGCGGCGGCGGCAGCGAGCGAGTCCTCCGTGGGACACCACTCCCATGGTGTCACGGAGGGTATTCTGCTTCCTACGCCGGATTTGTCGAAGAGGAGAAATTAATTGGGGTGAGATAATATTATATAAAAATATTATTTATTAAACTCAATATTCTGAACTCTCGCCACCCCCAACACTGTATATTAATATTAAAATGTCCTTACACGGTTATGAAAACATTCTAGCATAAATATGTACATGTACTTATTAGTTAACTAGCAAACATTCAAACTATAAACAGAGGAGTTTTCCCCGGGGCATTAATGCCGCTCGGGGTCTGTACTCTATTTGTCCAGCCGAGAGGGTTGAAACTGATTCTGCTCTATGGCAGAGGCAACAGATATTTACAGAGTATTAAAGCATATACTCACAACTATTATTAATCAATAATCACCCTCCAGGGCTATGTCACAGCCTATGCCAGTGTCCTAACTTCAGGGGATCTCTGCCTATGGACTTTGAGGTTGGAATCCTCCTGCTCAAGGGGAAAGGATGAATCTTCCTGGCTTGTGGGGAAACAATGGTCTCTGACCTTGTTCTCCTGGCAAAGATGCAATCTCTGCCTTTGTGCTGTTGCTCCTTCTGGATGCTTCTGTCCAGGGACTGTTAGCTGCAGGATCTCAGGTATAGGAGGAGAATATCGTGCTGTCTCTGGCATGGTTCTTCACGCAGATAGCAGGCCATGGGTGCAGACAATCCAGAGTCTGCTTCCTGGTTATCTCAGCGGCAGTGGCATGCTTACCAGGCAATGATAGGCAGCGGGGCATGCAGAGTGTGCGGCTGCTGGGAGTCTGAGCTCCGTAGGTAAAGGTAGGCAATACAGGATCTGGTCCTGATAACACAGCGTGCAGATGTGCACAGCTGGCTGGGAAACTATAAGCTCCTCATATGATATATGCAAGCTTAAATGATCTCTGCATCTAAGGTACACAGGCAGGTGAGCTGCGATTGGGTCAGAGCAATGAGGGTCTGAGCCTCTGAGCATCGGATCTATGCAGTGGAGTCCAAGCGTGGAGTCTGAGCGGCTGAGCTATCAAAGTAATGTCTGAGTGGCTGAGCTGCAAGTGAGGGTCAGAGCACTTTGTTTACCTGTGCACCCCTATTTATTGAATGTGGGCTGAGATTAATGGCCCCTTTGGCCACTAGAATGACTAATCAGGTTGGCAATCAGCCAAACTTTACCATAATAGGCAAATGCTACCTGCCTGGACTTTCCCAAATATGGGGATCACATGGACTTACCTCAGGCAGACACAAGCTGGGTGTGTGGGGGCTTATAAAAACCTGTTTACAACCAGGGTTCCTGGCAGAAAAACATGTTCAGGCAGAGCAAGGCATAAATAAGCCTCTTTTTGGTCCTACAGGCCCTCCACGACATGTGGGTCCGGTGGACTGCCATGCATACCAGTAGAGTTGCTACAGCTCAGCAGATTCGCTGCTTCTTTCTTGCCTCTCCGTTGCTTGCAGTCTTCCATCTTGCAGCCAAAAGTTAACTATTAACACACACCGGTGGAGCACCTGGGTAAAATGACTCTTTGTTCACCAATATGGTTAGATGGTCATACTCCGCTTTATTTCCGTGATGCAGACTTATATGCATTCTTGCAAGAGGTGTGCTCCACCAAGATTGGTTACAATCAGAGGGTACAGGGTTACTTGTAAGGCATGGATAGGTCAGCATACCACAACAATCTGAGGGTCAGCCTCTGGGGCTGGCTAAACTCTGCCCACCTGCAGCTGCCACTCCACCCCCTGCAGCTGCATGTGGGGGGAATCTACCTAGCACCTGGTATCTTAACTCCCAAGATGGATTCAAGGAGGCTCCCAGCACAAGTTGCTCATGTTTATGATTTTGTGTCCTCTGCTAGCAACAATTTCTCCAACATATCCTTCTCTTTCTTTTGAGCAACCTGAGCTTCATCTTTCAACTTACATAGGCTGTTCAACACAGGGGTAAATGATACAGCTACAAATCAACAGTGCTAAAATCAGAAAGAGAATAAACCTGTTAGATCTTTCACTAGTAGCATTAGTTTGTGTCATGGAGAGTAGCAGAAGCTCTCTAAGCTTTTGCTATATTGTGTAGTTTCTAGTGCCTCACATTCAAGCCAGAAGCATCGAAAAACCAAAACAATCTTTCAGTCCCATGGGAAGATTTCTCCCTAGGGTAAGTGAAAGGTAAACACTGGCCATGTTTCCTTTTCACTTGGCCTTGCTTTCCAGACAACAGGGTATTGTTTGGTTAAGTAGAAACGACTTTCTTAGGCCTGCCCAGCACCTGCAGTGGGCTGGCCTGAGGAGTGGTCTTTATATTGTTTGAGTAATATTATCCAATTATATAAATTGCTTACTGTTTTTTACCAATGTATGTGAACAACGTAAAAGTGGTCTGAATTGTGGGCTAGTCCTGTTTCGGAACATTATAAAAATGGTGGACAGGCCAGGATCGAGGCCCTTGCGCTCTTGCCCTAGCCTTCTGGGTGGTTTTTCCAGCCTTTCTGGTTTTTCCCCGGACTTAACAACAACAAACTGCTTGCCGATTCAGCCTCGCCTCGGGCGGACCCCGAGTCGCAGAGGCTAAAGCCTGCATGCCTGGACCCTCATCGGGAGAAAGGGACTCCCTACCAAGCTACAGACTGTGAGTAGCTGACGAACTGTTAACTCAAACCTCAGAGACTCAAAAGAACTCTCTTTAAACATCATAGACTCTTTAATTTGCCATTTTCGGAAATGTTACTTTGACCTCAATCAAAAGAATTCACAGTGGTGGTGTAGTTTCGGGAAGAGGGAATTCGCATTCTTTGCAATAAATCACTGATAAAATAGTCAACGCCTCGCGTATTTCCCCTATAAATTCTGCCGCGAAACTGCGTTCCACGACAGTTTGGCAACCTAACAACCCAGGCTTAGCTAACAATCCCAAAAGATTTCACTGCAAGCGACAGTAAGTCATTCGTTCAAAAGACCCAAAAGTCCAGACGAACATCACAGTCACAGGAGAGTGCATATGCGCCACATCTTTGTTGGCTCTGTGTGGTAGTCGATGTTGTAGAGTCGCAGATGAGTCAGCTGTTGTGCTAGTTTGAAGCAGGATAGAATGTTTTGGTGAAAAGAACTAGATCATAGGCTGTGAAAGGAAAACAATGGTGATGTCTACTCCCCTCAGAGTCTTGCTGAAGAAGAAATGAAAACATTAGATAACACTCTCGCCATTTTGTCGCTCTCTGGGCTGGGCTTCTGACTGAGCTGCAGCTCCCTAACCTCACCTTCCACTCACCTTTGCTTCTTAAACTCTTGGCTGAACTTCTATTCTCTTTAGGACTGGGGTAAGGTTGAGAAGGGCAGGGGGAAAGTGCAGGGGTGGTTGACAGCCCCTCCTGGGGACTCAGGTTTCTGGGAGGGGAGTTGTGTTTTCTGTATTATCTTTTACCTTGTATATTTCTGTATATAACTGTATATATAGTAAATATCTGCTTGTATATTGTGCTAGCTGTAAATAAATAGCTTCATTTATATTCCCAGAGCCAGCTGAGGGACTAGTCTGGGTGATTTCTAAAGTGTGTGTGGGGGGGTACACCCAAACCATCACAACCTGTCCAATATTCCTCCTCAGACTCCCATAGTTCTGGATTCACTCTGTAGTTCTCAAAATCTTGATGTTCTCATCACACTCCTTAGCTATGAGCTGCATCTGTCTATTGTGCTTAAGAACTACTAATTTCTAAATATAATACAAAGATATGCCCTAGATGTTACTTTCTGGCTATTCTATTAGGCCTTTACCCACAGTTCTTTATCTGCTTTAAGAATTTAAGGCAGTGTTTGCCCTTGCAAAGAGATAACAATCACATCGCCATGTATGCCAATTGGGTGGGCTTTGGCCTTTACAACAGGTGCTATTATACCTCGTGAAATACCCAAATTCACAGTATCACAGTATCATCAAGGTTGGAAGAAGACCTCACAGATCATCAAGTCCAACCCTTTACCACAGAGCTCAAGGCTGGGACCATGCACCAAGTGCCACGTCCAATCTTTGCCCTTGAACAGCTCCAGGGACAGTGACACCACCACTCCCCGGGAAGCCCATTCCAGTATCCAATCACTCTCTCAGTGAAGAACTTTCTCCTCACCTCAAGACTAAATTTCCCCTGGCGCAGCCTGAGGCTGTGTCCTCTCAGTCTGGCACTGGCCACCTGAGAGAAGAGAGCAACCTCCTCCTGGCCACAACCACCCTTCAGGGAGTTGTAGACAGCAATAAGGTCACCTCTGAGCCTCTCTTCTCCAGGCTAAACAATCCCAGCTCCCCTCAGCCTCTCCTCGTAGGGCTTGTGCTCAAGGCCTCTCACCAGCCTCGTCGCCCTTCTCTGGACACGCTCAAGCATCTCAGTGTCCTTCCTAAACTGGGGGGGCCCAGAACTGAACACAGTACTCAAGGTGTGGTCTAACCAGCGCAGAGTACAGGGGCAGAATGACCTCCCTGCTCCTGCTGACCACACCATTCCTGATGCAGGCCAGTATGCCACCCGCTCTCTTGGCCACCTGAGCACACTGCTGGCTCATGTTTCAGGCGGGTATCAATCAGCACCCCCAGATCCCTTTCTGTCTGGCTGCTCTCATTAGCCATGATCCAAACCTTATAATCCATACACACGTAATCATCATATCAGTACTCCTTTCAAGTTCCTTTCACAATTCCGCCATCCGAGCAAGACTTCTGCTCACTTTAGGAAAAACAAGCTGGTCATAATTAAGCTGATCTCCATTAAGGCCTGTGAAGATAAATGATCAAACACAAGGAAATACAAAAAGAAAATCAGACATACTGATTTCCTAGCTAAACAGATCCACTGCCTAGTCTGTATGATGTAATTACAGAAATTTCAAAAAAAGGAAAAATTTCTTTCTGCTATCCTACTGTCCTCTAATCCCATTTTTCTCCCTCTTTTTTTTAGATGATCCCAGTGATACCCAGACATACGGAAAAAAAAACAAGAAAAAACATCCCATGATATCCCTGTATCCTAAAATCCCACAATTGTCATACTACAAACCCTTACCCTTATCTTATCTTACCCTAAAAATCTATCAGCTGAAGGAAATTCAAGAAAAGCAAAGAAAATTCAAGAAGATAATAATACCATGGTATTCTCAGAAAAGATGAAAAATCAGAATTATCACAAAACTCATCCCATTGCAATTAACAGCTTCTCCAGTAAACTCCTAGACTCCAAAATATGCTACCATCAAAAAGGCCTTCAGAAATACAGGACTGTCTTTATCTGTTTGAACACATTTATTGGGGGAATGAGCTGACTGGCGCTAGCTACCTTATCAGCTCTATCACTTCCTTATCCTAGTCCAGAATCTAGCCAGTGGCTTTTAATGTGGATTAGAGTGTTCATGCTCGCATTGAGAGAGGCAATGTCTGAGCTCTAGTAAAAAGTGTGCTAGTCTTTCCTGTTTGGTGCTTTTAGTGTCTGTACGGTGTTCTTTGGATGAGTGGGCAAGAATACCCGTTCTATGATTTTCCACTCATTGTCAGTGGCAGGCATTTCTGCTATTTCCTAGCAAGTTTCCCTCTCTTTCTTTTTGCCACTGAGCAATGAGTGCAAAAGGATGTCGCTGCCTATGACACACGTAGAAGGAATTAATCAGTAAGGCGACAGGTGAATACCCAGTCAGGAATTATTTGCTATTGTCTTGACTGCCAACTGTTGTTAGGTGCTTAGGAGCTGTGCTAGTGCACATCCATGCCCTGCAAGAGGCAGAAATGGCTGTAAGTCCTCATTCTCACTATCTTTCCATAAACTTTTTGACATCTGGCATTGCTTTCAAGTCCACGTGTGTAAGTCAATCTCCTGAGTCTGACTCTGGCCTCAGTAATTTTCCATCTCAAACAGTTCAAAGGCTCTGCTGCTTCCAGCAAGAAACCTGAAAAGAGTTAAGGAAGGGAGGGAGGAGGCAGAGGGGGAACAGGCCCCGCAAGTCGCTCCGCAGGTGGGGGGGGGGGGAGGGGGGGGGGAGGAGGAGGAGGGGGAGGAGGAGGGCTGGGCAGCCCCAGCAGCAGATCTCACCGCCGTTGTCCTCCGCCCTCCATCTTGCCCAGCCCCCAGCTGTTCAGCTCGTCCACCTGATGGCTGTTGTTTCTTTCCTTCCTTCCCTCTCATTTCTCATCCTTCTTCCTTAGTAGGAAATCTACTCTGAAAACTTCTAAACTGCTGTTTCTCTGACACTCAGACACACTCAAGACAAAAGGCATAGAACACGAGAGAAAAAAAAAAGAAAAAAGGCAAGAGCTAAGCCGTGTGAGCTATTGAAATGGAAATTGAACCCCTGTAGCTTTACAAATGCAATTAACCTAACTCTCTGAAACAACTCAAGCAGACACCTGGATTCTTTCCCCACTGATCTTTCCCCAATGCACTCATTCCCAGCACTCCCCTCATTCCTCATGACACAAACACCCAGAGGAGCAAGGCAACAAGTCCGACTCTTCCGTCCCGGCTGCATTCAGCCTCTAATTTCTGAGATTCATCAGGAAACCTCTCGGCTGCGGGGTGCGTTCTGCTGGGACGGGGTGGGTGGGTGGGGCGGGCGCGACAGTGTGGGGGATGGTGAAGAAGGGCGGATCTGGAGACTGCTCGCTGAGCCGCAGGAAGTGCGGGGGAGGGGGTTCCGGTTTCCCTGGCGTGGTTGCTCTGCCACTTCTTTTTCTCTCTGCTTTCCATCCCTCTGTCCCTTCAGTAGTGTCTTTTAACCGCTTAAAAGTGAAAAGTCTCTGTCCTGCATTGCACGCTGTCGTTGGCGGGGGCATGGTGGGGGGAGCTGCATTCCAGATGAAAAAATGGACCCGGCGATCGCAGAAGGAGGCGCCTCAGCACGGTAGATTCACCACAGCACACGGTAGAGTAGTCACAGCACACACAGCTGCAGCCAAGCTGCTCTTTAACGGCAGTCCTGGAAACTTTTTCAAACTGAGAAGCTTTCTCAGCTTGCTGCCGCTGGGCACCTATGGCAGCCACCATTATGGGTGCTGGTGAGTGCCCATCGGCAGCCGCCATTACAGATGCCGGGTTGGGGCGGTTCCTGGTGACGCACGGCAGACATTGCACCTGTTGGCGGGATTTTTTGTCCTCTAAGGCAAGGGATTTACATCTCGCCAGGCAGATTTGAGGCGATTTTAACAGCTCTACAGTCAGCAGCAACTCAGCCCAAGCGCATCTCTCCCACATCTCCTCCCAGCGCTCAGCTCACGGAGCTTATTCACATCTGACGGAACGTCTCTCTTGGAGAGTAAACACGTCAGCGGGGACAGTGCCACATCCGTTTCCATAGTGGCCTTACTTGTTTCACATGGAGTGCTCAGCCGCGGCTCTGAGATTCTGGCTATCACCCCCTTCTTTTGGGCGATGCCCTCTGGTCCGGTGTCACCAGTGACGATAAATTTTTCAATTCGAAAACGTCCGCAGGGTGGTCGGCCCCTTTGCCAACCTTCCGGCCACTTGAGTGCGGTCCTTCCCCGCTGCCGGCCTGCCGCAGTCTGACCTGTATACCTCATTCACTGTTCAGGTGCCATATATTAGCACATGCTGGTGGAGCACCTGGATAAAATGACTCTTGGTTCACCAATATGGTTAGATGGTCATAGTCCGCTTTATTTCCGTGATGCAGAGACTTATATGCATTCTAGCAAGAGGCGTGCTCCACCAAGATTGGTTAAAATCAGAGGGTACAGGGTACATGGATAGGTCAAATATACCA
The DNA here is from genome assembly GCF_015220805.1 of Pogoniulus pusillus. Taxonomy (NCBI): domain Eukaryota; kingdom Metazoa; phylum Chordata; class Aves; order Piciformes; family Lybiidae; genus Pogoniulus; species Pogoniulus pusillus. The sequence continues at coordinate 750,820 of NW_026974536.1, read as the reverse complement.
TAACAATCTGAGGGTCAGCCTCTGGGGCTGGCTAAACTCCTGCCCACCTGCAGCTGTCACTCCACCCCCTGCAGCTGCAGCTGCATGCTGGGGAAGCTACCCAGCACCTGGTATCTTAACTCTCAAGATGGATTCAAGGACGCTCCCAGCATTGGTTGCTCATGTTTATGATTTTGTGTCCTCTGCTAGCAAGAATTTCTCCAACAGTTAACTTTCTCTGCAGACAAATTTTTGAGCCGCAGACACTTAAAAGGAGTTGGCAATTAATCTTGTAAGACTTTTAAAGCTTCAGCTTATCGAAGTTCTTCAAATACCTCTTTGCTGCTAACTCCGTTACTTTCCTCTGATTTGCTTTCTGCGTCTTCCCTTATCAGCAGATTTTACAAGACTGTTGAAGCTTTTTCTCACCACATCTCTGGTGATTAAAAAATCAGACTTTCTGCTTTGCAAAAATAACTCTTAAAGCTTCAATGTCCGTCTCTCACAGAGAGAAAGGATTCTGAGTCCTCTTATTTTCTTTCTGTCCTCTCCCTTCTCGGACCTCAGCCTACGATTTACGACTCTCAGCCAATACAGCTTTCCGATGTTTATCCCTGTCATAAATCTTCTGCTTTTTTTGCAGACCTCTGTTGTTAAAATAGCTGGCTTAAGTCCTTTTAGAAGTCTGATACAGTTCATAATAGCACACTTTTCATGCTTCTTAAAGAGCTCTTTTCATAAGTAATACGTCTCTATTGCAGAGGAAGCTTGAATCCCCATTGTCCAAATTCTAGCTCACCTTCTCGTCCAGCGATTAAGATGTCAATTAGGATTAGATTGGGCCCGATTCCACTTCCTTTCGGCAGACTGATTCCAGAGGTGTGCCGCAATGAAGGGACGGGGCAACGACTTGATGCAAGCCAAAAATCCACTTTATTAGAAAAATAGGCAGGTATATATTGTATCAGAAGGGCTAGCATGTTAATCACTGATTGGATAGAACTACAATAAAAGTTAGTAACTACTACATGATTGGCTGATACTCTGCTCAGGCCCAAGACGCTGTTTCTACTTTCTTCTCTGCTCCTTGATATAAGTTGCTATGCAACTATCTGAGCAGTCCTGACCGCAGGATCTTACTTATCTTACTCTTCTGAGGTCTGTCTGACCCACACATTACATGCCCAAGGTCTATACTGTGTTTTGTTTCGTCTTGGGCAGCTGTTCCCTGCTAACAGGCCATTCCCCTATTCCTACAGAGGTGCTCTATGACCAGCCGTCTATCCGACAGTCAAATATCCCCTCATGTCGGGTAAACAATTGTCATAGGCTGTGATACCATAGTATCAGGGGGGATAATAAGAGACAGGGCAAAGGCCTGATACAAGACAATCCAAATTCAATCCAGTCCATTTATTGCACCCCAAGCATGGGCTTATTTACTTTCTATCAGAAGGTGTCGCGGATGGGGTATTCTGCAACCTACGCCGATTTTTGGCAGAGGGGAGAAATTAATTAATGCGAGAGTGATATTATATTAAAATATAAATTTATTAAACTCAGTATTCTGAACCCCTTGCCACCCCCAACCACGGAACTTTAATATTAATATTCATTCTTACACGGTTATGAAGGCATTATGGGATATATACCTACAGAAACTTATTAATAACTAGCAAACACTGAAACTTTTAACAGAGAGAGTTTTCCCCACATCTTAATGCCACTTGGGGTCATATACTATTTTGCCCATCAAGAGTGAGCTGAAAGCTGTTTTCTGCTTGTATGGCAGAGGTAATGAGAAATTACAGAGGCATTCAAGTATTTACTCACAATTTGGATTAAGAAGAAATCACCCTTCGGGGCTGCTTCACAGTCTATACAAATGTCCAGTTCTCCAGGGTCTCTGCCTGTGGACTTTGAGGCTGAATCCTCCGGTTTCAGGGGAAATAAGAGTCTCTGACCTTGCTGCTGTCTCCTTCTGGATGCTCTGTCCAGGGAATTCGTAGGCAGGATCTCCAGTTACAGAGGCAGCATTCTGCGCAGGTCTGAGCACGGGTCTAACACTGGCTCTTCAGGCCATCGAATGCAGACGAGTGGGTCTGCTCCTGCAACTTGTGCCAATGGCGCACACCAGGTAATCATATAAAGGCAGGCAATAAGCTGCAAGGAAGTACGCAGGCAGGCAAGCAAGCAATGTGGGGAAGGCTGCACGTGTACCCCTATTTATTAAATGTGGACCAAGAGTTAATGGTCTCATTGGCCACTAGAATGACCAATCAGGTTGGCAGTCAGCCAAACCTTACCATAATAGGCAAAAGCTACTTGCCTGGACTTTCCCCAAATATGGGAATCACATGGCCCACACCAGGAGACACGAGCTGGGTGTGTGGGGACTTACACAATCAGGTGTCCTGGGCAACTGACTTTATGGCCCCGGTCAGTTGTGCCCCTTTGTGCTTGTTTACCCCCTGGCGCAGGCAGAGAGATGTGTCCAGACAGAGCAGGCATAAATAAGCCTGGTTTTGGGCCTACAGGCCCTCCACAACAATACCACCCCCTGAGCAATGGGCCATTAATCGAGGGCAATTAATTATCCCTCTGGGGACAAAGTATCTTGTGTGGATTACCTCTGGTATAAGGCATGCTGCCCTTTAACATGGCATATTACCTTTCGATTAGTAGCCTGTATAAACACAGTGGGTTACATACATGCATCAAACAGGAACGTATACAATCATATTACTCTTCTATTACTCTATGTAGAGCTTAATACAAGCTGTTTAGAGCTTTACTGCTCTGAGTCCAAATACCTGGTACTCTTTATTAATTCCCCCCACCCCCTTGACTTGATGGGTATTGTCTTATGTGACACTGGGTCAAAAATACACATGGAGCTTTCAATTCCCATTCTCCACCCCACAGATGAAGATGGATTGCTGTCAGTGACTGTTGGAGAAATTCTTTCTAGCTGAGGACACAGAAAATCATAAACATGAGCAACCCGTGCTGGGAGCGACCTTGGGGAGCTAGATACCAGGCTGTTGTTGAGGCAGGGGAATTAATGTGTGCCGAGTCAGGAATTTTTTATACAAAAATAGAGTTGTTTTTATTTTCCCAAAACCCGCCTCCAAAACTATATATACAAAGATTAATTTAGTTTAATTACAGATTCAGTTGGCTTGAGAATATCTGCAGGAATGCCGTTGATAATCTGACTATTTTGAAGTCCAGAAGTTGGAAAAGGCTTTAGCTATTAATTAATAGCGTTTTTCTTACTAATAAAGTTGAGCCAATATAACTCACGATCAGGCTGACTTCCTCATGCGGTCTGTCTCTCGTTCCCTTTCAGCAGCTGCAGGTGGATCGTTAAGGGGTCATTAAGCTTACAAAGGGTATCATAGGTGAAGCATGTCTTTGAAGATCTCTCTGTATCCAGGCGAGGCGAGAGAGGTGGGGGAACTCTCAGGCAAGCATGAAGGTTCATGCAGTAACGAACTCCAAGCGGACAGAACTCCAAGGCGGGACCCCCCAAAGGCGGAAGCCCCCAATATTTATACCCTCACTAGACAAAGAGTCAGAATTACCACTTCCTTAGGTGAAGAAAGGGAACAGCCAATCCCAGCCCGATTCCACGGCGGGCAGCTGCATGGGGCACTCTTTGTGCGGGCAGGACCCCTTTGCTCACCCCCTTCACTGTCTGCAGGGCAGGTGAGGGGGGGGGAAAACAGGGTGGCTTTCCTCCCTCCCATTCAAGCCGCTTGAGAGAGGCAATTTAGGGGTATACAGGACTCCAGGACACAGGCACAGGGCGCTTCCCCCCACTAGCAGCTGCGGGGGTGGAGTGCAGCTGCAGGGTGGGCAGAGTTTAGCCAGCCCAGAGGCTGACCCTCAGATTGTTATGGTAACTAACCTATCCATTGCCTTACAAGTAACCCTTTACCCTCCTGATTGTAACCAATCTTGGTGGAGCACACCTCTGCAAGAATGCATATAGTCTCTGCATCACGGAAATAAAGTGGATTATGACCATCTAACCATATTGGTGAACAAAGAGTCATTTTACCCAGGCTGCATCACCGGTTAATGCCATAAATGGCGCCTGAAAGTGAATCAGGTATTCGGGTCAGACCGAGGCAGGCCGGCAGCGGGAAGACTGCATTCAAGAGGCCGGAGGGTTGGCAAAAAGGGGCCCAATCATCCTGAGGACGTTTTTTCGCATCGAAAAAATCCATCGTCTCCGGTTGCCACAGACCGAGGGCATTTCTGAAAGAAGGGAGCGAATGTCGGTAGTTCAGCGCCACAGATGAACACTCCGGAGTGTACAAGGTAAGGCCACGTGGAAACGGCCGTGGCACTGTCCCCACTGACGTGTTTACTCTCCGAGAGACAAATTCCGTCACACTTGAAAAAAGCTCCGTGAGCTGAGCGCATAGGCTAGAGGACTTTATATTGGTCTAGCCGGAGTGCTGGGAGAGATGTGGGAGAGACGCGCTTGGGACTGAGTTGCTGCTGACTGTGGAGCTGTTAAAATCGCTCAAATCTGCCTGGCGAGACTTAAATCATTGCCTTAGCGGACAAAAATCCCACTGGCAGGCATGATGGCGGCCGCGCATCACCGAGAACCACCCCTCTCCAACACCCTGTAACGGCGGCTGCCATAGGCATCCAGCGGCAGCAGGCTGCGAAAGCTTCTCCGTTTGAAAAAGTATTTTGGAACTGCCGTGCAGGGCGCCTCGGCTGCAGCCCTGTCTGCCGTGTCGAATCTACCGCTATGGTGAATCTGCCAGCTGCTGCGGCGCTTCCTTCCGTGATCGGCTGGGTCTGTTTATCGTCTGGAATGCAGCCCCCCCACCAAGCCCCCGTGTCCTCGCCAACGACAGCATGTGATGCAGGACAGAGACTTTCGGTTTTAACTGGTAACAGGATGTTGCTGAGGGGACAGTGGGGATGAAAAGCAAGAGAAGAAAGAAATGGCAGAAGCGATCACGCCAAGACCAGAGACCCCCCCCCCCACCCCCCCCACCCCCCCATGGGCGCCACCTGCCCCGTGCTCGAGCGACTGCCCCCCGCAGCCGAGGACAGAGAGAGTCGGACTCTGCCTTGATTCTCTCATGGTTCATTTGTCACAGGTAGTGACTGCATTGGGTACGGGACAAGAGTCAGTGTGGAAGGATCCATGGGTTTTACTTGAGTTGCTTCAGAAGTTAGGTCAATTTGCATTTGTAAAGCTACAGGGGAATTAGCATTTCAATAGCTCACACAGCTCGAGCCTCTGCCTTTTTCCCTTTTTTTTTTTCTCTGGTTCTTATCCTCTGTCTTGAAGAGTCTGAGAAAATCGGAGCGGTTTAAAAGTTTTCAGAGTAGATTTCATAGTAGGGAATAAGGACAGGAGTATGAGGGAGAAGGAAGGACAGAAACAACAAACGGTGGATGAGCTGGAAACTGCTGGGGGCTGGGCAAAGATGGAGAGCAGAGGACACCAGCGGTGCTGGGGCAGGGCCCTCCCCCTCCTCTTCTCCCCCCCCACCCTCCACCTGCAGAGAGGCCCGCGGGGGCCCTGTTCCCCCCTGCCTCCTCCGTCTCTCCCTTATCTCTGCAGGTTTGATTTTTTTTTCTGCTGGACTAGCAGAGCCTTGGAATTGTTTGAGCTGGAAAATTACTGAGGCCAGAGTCAGACAAGGAGATTGACTTACACACTGACTTGAAAACAATGCCAGATGTCAGAAAGTTTATGAAAAGATAGTGAGAATAACTGATGAAGACTTAGAACCATTTTTTTCTGCCTCTGTTACGGGCATGGATGCACACAGTTCATCTTTTTAGCCTCCAGACAGAGCAGTGGCAGCCAAGACGATAGCAAATAAATTCCAGACTGGGGTATTCACCCGTCGCCTTACTGATTAATTTCGTCTACAGACTAGGCAGTGACACCTTTTTGCACCCATTGCACAGTGGCAAGGTGTGGTGGTTTTAGGTGTTACCCGCCCCCCACACTTTAGAAGGTACCTCAGCTAACTCAGTCAGGCTCTGGGAATATAAATGAAGCTATTTATTTACAGCACACAATATACAAGCAGATATTTACAATACATACAGTTATATACAGAAATATACAAAGTAAAAATAATACAGAAGCACAACTCCCCTCCCAGAAACCTGAGTCCCCAGAGGGGCTCTCAACACACCCCCTGCACCTTCCTCCCTGCCCCTCCTCAACCATACCCCAGTCCTAGGAAGAAAAGAGGTTCAGCCAAAAGGTTAAGAAGCAAGGTTAGTGGCTGTGCTAGTTTGAAGCAAGCTGGAATGTTTTGGTAAAAGAACTAGATAATGGCAGTGAAAAAGTAAACATGGTTGGGTCTCTTCGCTCACAGTCACGCTGAGAACTCTGGGAAGAAGAAGTAAAACATTCTCCTTTTGTCACTCACTTTGCTTCTGGGCTTTGATGAAGTTGCATCTCATTAACCTTGCTGCCACTAACCTTGCTCCCTAACCTCTTGGCTGCACCTCTATTCTTCCTGGAACTGGGGTAAGGTTTGAGAGGGGCCGGGGAAGGTGTTGGGGGTGGTTTGAGAGCCCCTCCTGGGGACTCAGGTTTCTGGGAGGGGAGTTGTGCTTCTGTATTGTTTATCCTTTGTATATTTCTGTATATAAACTGTATATATTGTAAATAGCTGCTTGTATATTGGTGCTTCTTGTAAATAAATAGCTTCATTTATATTCTGGAGGCCCGTCTGAGTTAGCCAGGTACCTACAAAGTGTGGGGGATGGGTTAAGAGCCCAAACCATCACAGTGGCAGTGAGGTTAGGGAGCTGCAGCTGAGTCCGAAGCCAGCCAGAAAAGTGAAGACAAAATGGCGAAAGTGTTATCTAATGTTAACTTTCTTGTTCCCATACCTCTCAGCGAGACTGTGAGGGAAGGAGACATAACCATTGTTTTTCCTTTCACAGCCAATTATCTACTTTCTCTCACCAAAACATTCTAGCCTGCTTCAAACTAGCACACAAGGGAAAGAAAGTGAGATTGCTAGGAAATAGCAGAGATGCCAGTGCCACTGACAATGAGTGGAAAATCATAGACACAGAAAGCACCAAAACAGGACAGACTAGCACAGTTATTACTAGAACTCAGATGCATCGCCTCTCAATGAGAGCATGAGCACTGAAATCCACACTACAAGTCACTGACCAGGTTCTGGACTAGGACAAGGAACGATAGAGCTGATAAGCTAGCTAGCAGCCAGTCAGCTACTTCCCCCGATAAATGTTTTCAAACAGATAAGAATACAGGACTATTTTTGAAGGCCTTTTTTCTTTTTTGATGGTACCATATTTTGGAGCCTAGGAGTTACTGGAGCAGCTGCTAATTGCAATGGAATGAGTCTTGTGACAATTCTGGTTTTTTTTTGAGAATACCATGGTATTATTATCTTCTTGAATTTCTTTGCCTTTTCTTGAATTTCCTTCAGCTGATAGATTTTTTAGGATAAGTTAAGGCTAAGAGTTTGTAATATGACAATTTTGGGATTTTAGGATATCATGGGATGTCTTTTTCTTGGGTTTTCTCTGTATATCTGGGCATCATTGACAGAAAAAAAAAGGAGAAAACAGGTTTAGAGGAAAGTAGGATAGCAGAAGAAATTTTTTCCTTTTTCGAGATTTTTGTGATTACATTATACAGACTAGGCCAGTGAACCTGTTATCCTGGGCAATGAATATGTCTGCATTTGTTCTTGTATTTGCTTGTGTTTGATCATTTATCTTCACAGGCCTTAAGATGAAGACCAGCCTGATTATGACCAACCTGTTTTTCCTAAAGCGAGCAGAAGTCTCGCTCAGATGGCACAATTGTGAAAGGACTTGAAAGGAGTACTGACATGATGATTACACGTGTATGGATCATAAGGTTTGGATCATGGTTAACGAATTTGGGTATTTTAATGAGTTTCAGTGATTCTGGTTTAATGGAATAGATTCAGTTTAGCACCTGTTGTAAAGGCCGAAGCCCACTCAAATTGGCACAAGATGCAATGTGGCTTTTGTCTCTTGCAAGGGCCCTGCAAAAGATAAAAGCACTGCCCTAAATTCTAAAAGCAGATGAAGAAATGTGGGAAATGGCCTAATAAAATAGCCTGAAAGCAACATCTAGGGCATATCTTTGTAGTTGTTCTTAAGCACAATAGAGAGACACAGCTCATAGCTAAGGAGTGTGATGAGAACATCAAGATTTCTGAGAACTACAGAGTGAATCCAGACTATGGATCTGAGGAGAAATACTGGACAGCTGATTGATCTGCGAATCATACAACGTTGACTGCCACATAGAGCCAGCGAAGACGTGGCACACCTGGCACTCTTCTGTGACTGTGTATATTCGTCTGGACTTTTGGGTTTTTGAACAAATTACTTACTGGTCACTTGCAGAAATAGCTTTTAGGATTGTTAGGCTAAGCTTGGGTTGTTAGTTTGACAAACTAATGCTACTGATGGAATACAGAGAGGAATAGAAAAGTGTATTTGATTTAACAAGTGGCTCAGAGGTTGGTGGCCTCCAACAAAAACTTAGGATTCTTTGATCTTGGGGAATCTTCATATTGCCAAAGGTCTGCAAGCAACAGATGGGGTACAACTGACACAGAAGGGGGAGAAGGACCCAGGCACATAGCTGGCTGGGCTTGTTGAGAGGGCTTTAAAACTAGAGTGGAAGGGGGAGGGGGTTAAACAAGACAGCACTAGAGATAAATCAAAGGAAATTGAGGACAGTAGGCTAGAGATAAGGGTAAAAGGCAGCATCCAGGGTGAAGTGCATGTACACTATTGCACGCAGTAGTGGCTCACAAAGAAGAGAGCTGGAAGCTTTGGTGCTGAAGGAAAACTATGATGTCGTCGCCATCACTGAAATGTGGTGAGATGGACTCGCATGATTGGAGTGCCGTAATCAATGGCTACAGACTCTTCAGAGAGACAGGCAAGGGAGAAGAGGTGGGGGAGTGGCTCTGTATATTAGGGATGCTCTGGATGTCATGGCATGTGGGGTACACGATGATTGTGGTGTTGTAGGGAAATTGAATTGTTGAAATAATTGCAGTTGGCTCTGGGGAGCTAAGAAGTGACAGCTACTTTTCTGAATTGTTGCCTCTGTTTCTGCACTCTGCAGTTTCCTTGACTCTCTTTGAAAGAGCTGAAGTAGGTTGACCACCCCACTTGTTCATGTTCTCCCCAAATTGGTCACGCGTGATTGTCTAAAGTGACCCACATGATTGCTGATGTCTAGGTGGAATTTGCCTCTTAGGCCAAAATGGCCTTCTGTGAGGTGAATGACTGTTTCTGATAGCAGAGACATTTATCCATTCAGAAGGTGAAGGGAATGTTATCTTTCTCATTTTTTCAGTTTTGAATATGGAGGTGTTAAATTCCTCCTTCATCTCTTTTATGCAATCTTTTTTCTCTGTGTCCTGGGTTAGGGCAGATCCCTCCCCCCGGGGAGAAATAAACTCACCACAACACAGATTTTTTTTTTTAAAGTTAGTGAAAGATGAAATTGTATTTCTTGTAGTATAAGTATAACAGTGTAAGGAGAGATAACAACTAGAGAAGGAAGGGAAAAAAAACCCAATACAATAACCTTAAGGGAGATGGGGGAGGGGTCAAGCGGCAGCGAAGTAGCAGAAGCAGCAGCAGCCAAAACAGCAGCCGGGGAGATTAGGCAGGCGCAAGCTCAAGCAGCAGAAGCCAGCAGAAGAAGGGGGAAGAACAACTGTGCTTCTAGGACATTAAACTCTTGATGCTCCAATGAAATTACATTAATTTATCTATTTTTGCCGTTCTCTGGCCTATCCCTGAGTGTTCATCTCTCCTCTATGTCGTGAGCTAGAAATCATCTCAAACAGCCACAATCCAACCCCTTTTAATATAATTTCCCATTGCCTCACCGAAGTCATTCTATGTAACTAGGGGATAACATCAGTATCGTGGATGATAGTTTGTCCAGGCTTCAAGCATCTTTCTTCAATTTCCGGTCATTCATCTTCTCATTTCTGGTCTGCCTCAGGCGTTGGCTAGCTCAATGGTTTTCTAGAAACAGTGTCCTGGGTTTGGGCTGATCGCTCCCCCCGGGAAGAAATTCACAATACAGATCCCCCTTTTTTGAAAGTCAGGGAAAGATGAATTGTATTTTCTTATACTATAAGTATAACAATGTAAAGAGGAAAGAATAACTAGAGAAGGAAGGGAAAAAAACAAAACAATAACCTTAAGGGAGATGGGGGAGGGGTCAAAGCGGCGGCAAAGGAAGTAGAAGCAGCAGTAGCCAAAACAGCAGCTGGGGGATTGACAGGCGAAGCTGCAGCAGCAGAAGCCAGCGGGAGAAAGGGGGAGAACAAGCTGTGCTTCTAGACATTAAGTTCTTGATGCTCCAATGAAATTATATTAATTTATTTATTGTTGCCATTTATGTGGCCTATCCCTGGAATGTTATCTCTCCCCTATGTCTGAGCTAGAGGATCAGCTCAAACGGCCACAAACAGTCAGATGTTTTCCTCGATGAATGGAATAGAGCAGGACTCTTGGCACTCACAGGGTTCATGCTCATGGAGAGTGGGCTCTTCATGGTTTCTGGGCACCACAAACACCTGCAAAAGAACTCATAACAACATACCTCCATTCTTTCTGCCAATGTCAGATTCTTTTGTGGCACACATTGTATTTCACTCTTTCTTCTGCATATCCCAATATGTAATGACCCAGGTCCTTCAGCAGAAACCACCCTCGGACAGGCGTAGCCATCCCCGAAGGGGAGAATACCCCAAACAGGACTTGCCAACAAATTCTTTTCACGAATGACCAGGAACCCAGTCACCTTCTACCTTTTGTAAGACCTCTGAATGAGCTGGGCCAGCTCGGTTGGTGAACCTCCACTATTTCACTCTACCCAGTGGCTTGGGCTAGGTGTTTCTCCCAGTTCTTTAAGGTTCCTCCCCCCCATTGCCTTTAAAGTTGTTTTCAGCAAGCCATTGTAGTGTTCAATTTTGCCTGATGCAGGTGCTATAATAGGGGATGTGATAGATCCACTCAATGCCATGCTCTTTGGCTCAAGGATTTTATGAGATTATTTTTAAAGTGGGTACCATTATCCGATTCAATTCTTTCTGGAGTGCCATGTCGCCACAGATTTTGTCTTTCCAAGCCCAAAATGGTGTTACGGTGCAGTCGCATGGGAAACTGGATAGGTTTCCAGGCCATCCGGTGCTTGCTTCTACCATGGTCAGCACATATTGCTTTTCCATCTGAGAACGAGGTAGAGTGATGTAATCAATCTGCCACGCTTCACCCGTATTTGTACTTTGCCCGTCGTTCACCATACCACAAGGGGCTTACAGACGCTTGGCTTGTTTAATAGTAGCACAAATATCACAGTCATGTATAACTTGTTTTGTATAGCGTCCATGGATATGTTGATTGCTCTGTCCCCGTGCCCATTGGTAGGTAGCATCTCTGCCTTGATGTCCTGAGGAATCATGGGGCCCACCAGGCTAAGAACAGTTCACCTCGGTGTTCCCAATCTAAATCCAAAGTCAACAATTCACATCGGTTTGAAACACCTTGGCAGCCAAATCTGCCTGATGGTTTGTGCTGATGTTCCTCAGTAGCTTTACTCTTGGACATGTGAGCGGTCTGTGTTATACTCTTACAGGGATTTTCTCTAGACAGGTAGCAATGTCCTGCCATAAGTCAGCAGCTCAAATTGGCTTTCCTTTCCCTTGCCAATTATTTCTTTTCCAGTCCTTTAGCCAACCCATAAGGCATTAGGCCACCATCCACGAATCAGTATAGAGCCACTGCTCGCATAAGGCTCCAAACTGCATTCTCCATTTTCACTTGTTTCCAACAAGGCGACATGAACCATCAGTAAATAGAGCATAGTTCCTTTCTTCTTTAGACAAATCACTGTAAGGAGGAGCTTCCTCAGGCCCGATTTATTCGCTCCTCAGGAGGATTTATACAGTTTGTGCCTTCTGGCCAGTTGGTGATCATCTCCACTATGCCAGGGCCTTCAAGACTCCCCATGCAATGCTCGCTGTGTTATGAGAGCCATCCACTTAGACCAGGTATCATCGGTTGCGTGATGTGGCGATGACCCCCTTTCCCTTAAACATCCAGTTTCAAAACTGGTAATCTGGGAGCCAAAGAAGCTGAGAGTCTGTTCCTATTACTTCTGAAGCAGCTTTTACACCTTCATAAGTTCAAGATCTCTTTCTCTCCGTTGGTGTATAGTTTGCTTCTGACCCTCTATATCCTCTACTCCAGAAACCAAGTGGTCGACCACAGTGTTTCTCCTGGGGCTCTTTGCCATAGGCACCAGGTTGGGACCATTATCACTTGCAGATGTATACAGAATGTTCTTAATGTCTGGACCAGTTCGAACAGGCCCCAAACCCATTGCATGACTACTTCCTCTTTATCTGATCAAAGGCTGCTTGTTTGTTCAGGTCCCCACTGAAAGTTTGTTCCTCTTTCGAGTTACATCATACAAAGGTTTTACAATTAATTTGGCTGTATCCAGGGATGTGCAGCCTCCAAAATCCAACTGTTCCTAAGAAAGACAATGTGTCCTTCTTATTCATGGGATTTGCCATGGCAGAAACTTATTTATCACATCTATTGGAATGTGGCAGCGACCACCTTGCCAACGAATTCCCAGGACTGAATCTCTCTAGCTGGTCCTTTCACCTTGTCTCGCTTTATGACAAAACCTGCCTTCAGCAGAATGTCAATTATTTTGTTACCTTTCTCAAAAACTTCTTGTGCCATGTTCCCCCAGACAAATGATGTCATCAATGAACTGCAGGTGCTCTGGAGCTCCACCTTTCTCCAATGCATCATGGATCACTGCATGACAAATCGTTGAGCTGTGCTTCCACCCCCTGGGGGCAAACGATTAAATGTATAATGAATCCCCCTCCAAGTGAAAGCAAATTGAGGCATGCATTCTTCTGCCTATTGGAATAGAAAAGAAAGCATTAGCAACATGTATGGTTGCATACCATTTGGCCTCCCTTGGATTCCAGCTCATACTGGAGTTCTAACATGTCTGGCACAGCAGAACTCATGGGCGGGTCACTTCATTTAGGCCGTGGAAACAACTGTCATTTGCCATTTTCCATTTGCCTTTTGCACAGGCCATATGGGGACTATTGAAAGGTGAATGGGTTTTTTTAAGGGACGTCCTGGCGCTCCAGATGACAAATCAATCATGTAAGGGCACCAAAGAGTCACGGTTTGTTCTATATTGCCTTGTGGTGTACAATTTGGGTGGCAACTGGCAACTTCCCATCCTCTACATTATGCTGCCCAACATCTGCAGACTCATCTGAGAGCTCAGGCCTAGCAGACAACTTCAGTCTATCTCCAACAGCTTCTACAGTTGCTATACCAAAGGTCCATTTAAAACCCTTGGGATCCTCAAAGCGCCCTTCTCTCAGAAAGTCAATTCCCAAGAATGCAAGGTGCATTTGCACCTGCTACAATGGCATGCCTTCGCGAAATACTCCCAAACTCATCTCTGCCCTCTAACCTTGTTAATTCTTGAGAGCCTCCTGTAATTCCAGAAATAGTATTAGACCCAATTCCTTACAGTTTGAAGGCATCAATGTGCATTGTGCACCCGTGTCCACTAGAGCCCTGTATTTCTGAATTTTCAAGGTACCAGGCATTTAACATATACATTCCAGTAAATCCTCTTATCTTCCTGGTTGTATAGGGTTAACACTCCTGGGTGAGTGGACCCTGAACCTGACCCTAGGGGGTCTTGCCCCCCCCAGGCTATTCATAATCAGGAGGTGGGCCACACTCCAGGAGATGGTTAGCCCACTCCCCCACACTTCCTGCGGTATAAAAGAGACAGGAGTTTCCTGTCTCAGTCCTTTTTCTCTTTCCTGCGTTCACATCATGACCCACACACTGATACTGCATACCTCAGCACAACACGTGGCAGCCACGAGGCAGAGACAACCATCACACTACTCGGGTTGTATCCATCCCTGTTTTATTTTGCTGTTTTCTTCCCTTCCTTATCCTTTGTAACTCCCCTACCTCCAATTACCCTTTTCTAAGTTATTGTTAAACTTTTCCTTTTTAACTTCCAAATCGAGTGAGATTGATTTATTTGGGTGTCCCTACCTTTATCTCTCTCCCTGTCTTTTGGGGAAAGGAGGGGGAAAGAGGGGGAGGGCACTCTATAAATTCTATAAATTGTCATTGGGTTCTACCAAATATTATAGGAGTCTCTGGGAACTTGCATTTGAACCCAAGACAATTTATTTGGTGTGCTCAACGTGGGGCTAGGTAGAAAGAATTCTTTCAGAGAAGATTTGGAAGTAAAAAAAAAAAAAAATGGGTTATTCTGAGAGTCTTAATCATTAACGCTTTTGCATGGCTGTTTGTGGGCTGGCTGTTAAAAGTTTTATAAGTTAACCATGTCTTCTGGGATTGTCATTGATATGCTCTGGAATATCTAAGCATTGCCTGCCGAGTCTATGCCTATTTCCTGAATTCTGTTAGTAATATCACTGTGTATAGAAATGTTCTGGAACATGGAATCAATCTGAGTATATGCATTGGAGCACAGAAGCTCCAGATATTTTGGGGGAGAAAATGGTACTGGATAGCTGTTATTTCACTGTTGTAGAAATGTGGGTTTGGGAATTAACAAGGTAGCTCTGAACTTGGACACGTGGAAGGGTATGGGTGGGCGCCGCCATTAGGATGCTTAGGGGGAGGGGTGGCCCTCACTGCCCGAGCTGGCAGCTGCGGGGGATTGCGCGACAGGGCAGAGACCGGTCCGACGGGTCAGGCAGCCCCGTGCGCAGGGCACCGCCCCTAGCGCGGCTCCGCCCCGAACTCCGGCCTCCGGTCCCCGCCCAGGCAGCCCCCCGACCCTGCCCCCTCAGCCCAGGCCCCCTCCATCTGGCTCCAATTTACCACGCGGCAAGTCAGATCAAACCCGAACCCTCCCACAGACACCGATCCAGGGCAAGGGGACCTCTTCGGGAACCCAGCACCCCCCAGCAACAGCAACCAGCTGGAAAAATGGACCTGATAATGGAGTTATCCTTATCAGCTCCACGCCCAGAAATGGAAATCAGGCACACAAGGCAGGAGTATGCAAGGGCAAACGGACAGTCCCTTTTAGCCTGGCTTTTGAAATGTTGGGATGCAGGAACAGAAACCGTGGACCTAGATCATAGGGAGGCCAAGCAGCTGGGATCCTTGTTCGAGGGATGGAGGTGTGGATAAGGAGCTGGGAAGGCTCGATGGTACCCACTCACTTTGGGCCAGGCTTCTGATAGCTGTGAGGTACAGGTACCCGACTAAGGATGACATGATTTTCCCATCCCTAAATGGACAGATATGGGAACAGGGCATCTCATACCTGAGGCAAATGGCGGTTCAGGAAGATAATTTATGGAGCTGACCAGATGCCCTCGGACCTGATGATGTCCGCATGAAGCCAGCCCTCTTAAAGAAACTGACACAGTGTGCCACATCCACATACGCCCCTACACTGGGAGCACTGCTGCTGGGCAGAGACCCCAACAACCTTCCCACAATCAGGGAGTTTGTGAATGACCTAAGACAGTTTGAAGACATGTTGTCGAGGAAAAACCTTAAATTGCCACTGTAGAGACCCTCACCCAAGAAATGAACGAGCTAAAAGCCTCTTTCTCTGAATGCAGAAGGCAGAGGATGACTGCTCTTCACCTCAGAATGGGTGCAAGTCTCAGCTGTAAGGAAACACATGCCGTGCTCCTCCTCCCCGCAGGAGACCAGCCCAGAGCAGACAGGGTACAACACAGGGGTCACTCTGGAGAACACTGTGTGAACATGGGGGAAAATATGGACAGATGGCATGGCCAACCCACCTCAGCTCTATAGGCAAGGGTAAGGGAACTGCAGGGGACAAACACGGGGAATAACTCCTCCAGAAGAGGTGGTTGGCCCCAGTGTCCCGCAGTGCAGCCCTCTCGCTCAAGGGGTTGGTGAAGCCAGTAACCTCAGGTCCATGTGCTCATGTGGGTCACACTGCTCAGAATTTAGGGTGCCCTGTCTCCAGCCAGGCGGAGGCCAGGGATAACAGAGTATATTGGGATGTGTTTGTGAAATGGCCTGGCACTTCTGAAGCCGAGAAGTACAGAGCGTTGGTAGACAGCCGGTGCCCAATGCACTCTGATCCCCTCCACGCACAGGGGACAGAAACTGTTACAATTGCAGGAGTCACAGGGGGATCTCAGGAGTCGACTGTGCTGCAGGCTGAGATAAGCCTCACCGGGAATGTGTGGGAGAAGCACTCCATAGTAACTGGCCCTGATGCACCTTGCATCCTGGGGATCGACTTTCTCCGGGAAGGGTACTTTAAAGATCCGAAGGGAACAAGTGGGCTTTTGGCATAGCAGCTGTAGAGACTGCAGACAAAGAGGCAGTCTGTCTATCATGCCTGGCTTGTCAGATGACCCTTCCGTGGTTGGTACCCACAAGGTGGAAGATGTCAAGTTACCTATAGCTTCTCGTGTAGTTTCATCGCAGGCAATACCGCACCAACAGAGACTCCTTGCTACCCATACAGCAGCTGATTCGGCCGCCTGGTGCAGAAGCTTGTCATCAGCAAGAGCCTCTCGCCCTTCAACAGCCCGATATGGCCAGTGCGAAAGGAGACGGGGGGAGTGGAGACTCACGGTGGATTTCCGAGGCTGAACGAAGTGACTCCTCCTCCAATCAGCGCAGCCGTGCCTGATATGTTGGAGCTGCAGTATGAACTGGAAACGAAGGAGGCCAAATGGTATGCTACAATTGACATTGCTAATGCTTTCTTCTCCATCCCATTGCAGAAGAATGTAGGCCACAGTTTGCCTTCACCTGGAGAGGAGTCCAGTACCACTGGAACAGACTGCCTCAAGGGGTGGAAGCACAGCCCTACAATCTGCCACAGCATCATCCAGACTGCACTGGAGAAGGGTGGAGCTCCGGAACATCTACAGTACATCGATGACATCATTGTAATGGGGTGAGACAGCAGAGGAGGTCTTCCAAAAGGGTGAGAAGATCATTAATATCCTGTTGGATGCTGGTTTTGCCATTAAGAGAAGCAAAGTGAAAGGGCCTGCCAGAGAGATCCAGTTCCTGGGAGTTCGCTGGCAGGATGGCCGACGCCACATCCCTATGGATGTGGTGAATAAAGTGGCCACTATGGTGGAACCCACTAACCGGAAGGAGACACAATCCTTCCTGGGGTTTGTGGGCTTTTGGAAGATGCACATTCCTGGGTACAGTCAAATTGGTGAAACCCCTTTTGACGTTACAAGAAAGGAGGAATAACTTTGGGTGGGGGACCTGAGCAGCAGGTGGCATTTGACCAGATCAAACGAGAGGTGGTCCATGCCATGGCCTTGGGACCAGTTCGAACCGGCCCAGAGATTAAGAACATTCTCTACACAGCAGCCGGTGAGAATGGTCCTAGCTGGAGCCTATGGCAGAAAGCTCCTGATGAGACAAGAGGCCGCCCACTCGGGTTTCTGGAGGCAAGGCATACAAAGGCTCAGAGAGCAATTACACCCCCACAGAGAAAGAAATCCTAGCTGCCTATGAGGGAGTCAGAGCTGCCTCTGAGGTGATTGGGACGGAGTCACCACTCCTTTTAGCTCCAAGGCTTCCAGTCCTGACTTGGATGTTTAAAGGGAAGGGTTCAACTCCGCACCATGCCACAGATGCCACTTGGAGTAAGTGGATGGCTCTGATAACTCAGAGGGCTAGGATGGGGACTCTCGAGCGTCCAGGCATTGTGGAGGTCATCACCAACTGGCCAGAGGGCACTGACTTTGGAAAGCCAGCAGAAGAGAAGGCAGTGACCCGTGCCGAGGAAGCTCCCCCATACAGTGACCTTCCTGAGGAGGAAAAGGCATATGCTCTCTTCACAGATGGATCCTGCCGCCTGGTAGTCAGCAAGCGGAGATGGAAGGCTGCCGTCTGGAACCCCACACGCAGGGGTTGCAGAGGCAAGAGATGGAGAAGATGAATCCAGCCAGTATGCTGAGGTGAAAGCCATCCAGCTGGCCCTGGACATTGCAGAACGAGAGCAGTGGCCAATGCTATACATCTACACCGACTCATGGATGGTAGCAAATGCCTTATGGGGGTGGCTGAAGGAGTGGAAGAGAAAATGGTTGGCAGAGAAAAGGGAACCTATTTGGGCTGCTGATCTCTGGCAAGACATTTTCTGCACGCCTGGACAAACTACCAGTTAAAATCTGACACATCAGTGCTCACATCCCAAAGAGCAGAGCCACTGAAGAACAGCAGCATAACCACCAAGCTGACCAGGCCTGCCCACATCTGCCAGATTGACCTGGACTGGAAACACAAAGGTGAACTGTTCTTAGCTCGGTGGGCACATGACTCTTCTGGTCACCCAAGGAAGAGATGCCACATACCAATGGGCCCGAGACAGATCCGTGGACATATCCATGGAGGCCATAACTCAGGTTATCCATGAATGTGACATCTGTGCCACCATAAAGCAAGCTAAGCGCATGAAGCCTTTGTGGTACGGGGGACGGTGGTCAAAGTACAGGTATGGGGAGGCCTGGCAGATTGATTACATCACTCTGCCTCGGTCTCGTAGTGGCAAGCAGTATGTGTTAACCATGGTGGAGGGAAGCACGGGGTGGCTGGAAACCTACCCAGTACCTCATGCTACTGCCCGTAACACCATTCTGGGCCTGCAGAGCCACATCCTGTGGAGACACGGTACCCCAGAGAGAATTGAGTCAGACAATGGGACCCATTTCAAGAACCACCTTGTAAGCAACTGGGCAAAAGAGCATGGGATAGAATGGGTTTAATCACATCCCATTGTCATGGAGAGTAGCAAAAGCTCTCTAAGCTTTTGCTATATTGTGTAGTTTCTAATGCCTCACATTCAAGCAGAAAGCATCAAAAAACCAAAACAATCTTTCAGTCCCATGGGAAGATTTCTCACTAGGGCAAGTAAAAGGTAAACACTGGCCATGTTTTCCTTTTACTTGGCGTCAAAGTGGGATGAGAGTGGCCTTGCTTTCCAGACAACAGGGTATTGTTTTGGTTAGTAGAAACGACTATCTTAGGCCCGCCCCACACCTGCAGGAGGCTGGCCTAAGGAGTGGTCTTTATATTGTTTAGGTAATGTTATCCAATTGTATTAAGTTGCTTACTGTTTTTTACCAATGTATGTGAACAACGTAAAGTGGTCCGAATTGTGGGCTAGTCCTATTTTGAACATTATAAAATGGTGGACAGGCCAGGATCGAGGCCCTTTTGGGTTTTTCCAGCCTTTCTGGGTTTTTTTTCCTTCCTGGACCTCACCCTCGTCTTGTCCTTCCTCGGACTTCTAACGACAACAAACTGCTTGCCGATCTAGCCTTGCCTCGGGCAGACACGCCGAGCCGCAGAGGCTGGGAGCCTGCACATGCCTGGACCCTCACCGGGAGAAAGGGACTCCCTAACAAGCTACAGACTGTGAGTAGCTGACGAACTGTTAACTCAAACCCCAGAGACTCAAAAGAACTCTCTTTAAACATCATAGACTCTTTAATTTGCCATTCTCTGAAATGTTATTTCGACCTCGATCAAAAGAATTCACAGTGGTGGTGTAGTTTCGGGAAGAGGGAATTCGCATTTTTGCAATAAATCACTGATAAAATAGTCAACGCCTCGCGTATTTCCCCCATAAACTCTGCCGCGAACTGCGTTCCACGACAGAAATGGTGTCAGAAGTGGGATTGAGGTACATGTAAATACAGCAGAGTTAAAAATTTAAAAATGGCTCAGTTCGGAAGGAGTTCTCCCGCAGCAGGAGATGCCAGACTGCCAGCTACCGCAGATGCTCTGTATGTCAGGTTTGCTTCCGCTTTCGAATCGGCAAGTCTAAGGAAAGCTATGACAACAACGGCAAGTGAGCCTTTAGAGCAGATAAATCTAGATCAGCTGATATAATCGTGTCTCTCTACGAAGCTTTTAAAGATGTCGAGGGAGTTGACAAAGAAAGTTTTTTAAAGCTGGGTGTTGGCGTGTTCAGGTCTCAAGTTGATATAGAGGCTTGTAAACATGAGGTTGATGTTTGGAAGTCAGAGGTCAAAAAGCTGAGCGCAGAGAATGCCCGGCAAGAATTGCATTTGGAGAAGGCGCGGCAAGAAATCAAGTCGCTGCAGAGCGAGAGAGAGGCGATGTTGAAAGACGCTGTCAGGCAAAACTTGGGTTTTCGCGCAGAGCCCGCTGTGACTGAAGACAGGATGAGAAGTATGGAGGAAAGTTAGACCGGTTACTAAGACGAAAGTCGCGGTCCGGGAGCAGTTCAAGTACTCCGCGAACGCAGTCAACCGTTAGTTCCCGCGCGGACACACCGCAGCCGCGGTCGCGTATCGGGTCTCGGACAGAAACTCCTCAGCCCTCGACCCGAACCCGGGAGTCAACCGGTTACTTAGGCTTGCCAGCTTTTACCCCGATACATCCTGAGAAGTCACCGCAGCCCGTGGTTCGTCAGAAAGAGCCGGGGGCTCATTGGGGTTCGGTAACTACCCCCTCTCAGACCCAAGAGTTGCAACTCTTAGCGCTCTCCGCCCAAGGTCTCTTGCGCCGGTACGCCTTCCCGCGAGCCCGACTTCCTTAAAATGTCGCCGTCGTGGCATCTTCCTTTGCCACTGCCTTCTCAACCAGCGGCAGAGCTGCCCCTGTTGCCGCTCAAGCCATTCGGCTCGGCGCCGTGCCTGTGGGAGGTGCCCAGACAGCCTACCTCGCCGACGCCGGTCCAGCCAGCCGCCGCTTTGCCTTCGTCGCCGCTGGCGCCGCTTCAGCC
Source organism: Pogoniulus pusillus (assembly GCF_015220805.1). NCBI lineage: Eukaryota > Metazoa > Chordata > Aves > Piciformes > Lybiidae > Pogoniulus > Pogoniulus pusillus. Next base: position 729,960 of record NW_026974536.1, on the reverse strand, counting down.
GCAGCAGCCGGCTCAAGTCCCGGTGATTCCGCTGGCAGAGCCTCTGATGCCTCCGCAGATGCCGGCACCCCAGCCGCCGGCAGCGCCGTTACTAACAGTAACGGAGCCGATAGCCCAGACACAGCTGCGGCCAGCGCCGCCGCAGTCACAAGTCCCGCAGCAACCGCTCGCAATGCTGCAGGCAGCGGCTACAGTGCCGCTTCCCCCGGCACAACCGTCTCCTCAATCTCAGTCCGTTCCAGCTTCCCAGCAGGTCCCAATGCCGTCTCAAGCCCAGCCGCCGGCAGCGCCGCCGCAGCCGCCATCTTCCCAGCCATCTCCACAACAACCGCCATCTTCCCAGCCGCCACGCCCCGAGCAGCCAGCGCTGAGCAAACACACCTGCGCAGCACCACGCCGCGTCGCAGCCTGCAGCTACGTCTATTGACAGCGACACGGAAGTGGAAGAGGTGCACGGCAAACTGACAACCTACTCCGTGAATCCTCTCTTTATGTCTGAAACTACGCAAGGACCGAAAGGAGGCAAAACAACAACCACGAAAATCAAACCGTACACAGCAACACAGATAGATGATTTTAGGGAAACTTATTCCCGCATGCCTAATGAACCTATAATTGAGTATGTGTATCGCGTGGTGCAAAGGGGGGCGGAAAGGATTGTCTTATCTCGTGAAGAGGTGGGGAGAACTAACTGGGGACCCGAGGTATTTCTTGGGGATGGTCCTGAGGGAGACCTTGCATTGAGTGCTAGGATCTTTCACTGGGCTAGTGCTTATGAGGCTTTAGACAGGGGTGATCCTACAGAGTTTTGGATCAGATCCCCTGATGAGTTAAATGAAGCATTTACTGTGGTTGCCTGTATCCAAGCTGTGAATCATAAGGGGTTATATGCACATGCAATGGATGCCCCAGTAGAGCCACAAAGGCTTGGGCCCCTGATAAGGGGTATGCCTGGCTTCATAAAGGCTGAAGGCATTAGGATAAGGAAACAAATTGAGGATGCGATGCAACAGAATGCTGAGCAAGGGCAAAGTTCACAAAGTGTAGTCCATCATCCTACATGGAGGGAAGTGCTTAAAGAACTAGCCAGTCTAGGGAGACAAATGGGTTATTATGATCCGTTATCTGTGCCAGAATCTGTCTTTCAGAAGGAAAAGCAGTCTGGAGGCAGGAGCAGCTCTGCATTACGAGGAAAACACCAAGCAGTGCGACATGCCTGGACATTTGGTAACCCTAATGAGAGTCCAAGATCGAGCCCACGATCAAGTCCCAGGGGGAGCCCTGAGCTTAATCGTCGCTCTGAATCTGGAGTAATCTGGGTACCGAGTTCTCATGGTAGGGGTGTAATCCCACTGCAGGAGCAGAAATATGCAGTGAAACCTCGTGATGTGTTTCAGAAGAAACAGGCGGAGCTTGATCCTGTGAAGACTGAGCTCAGTGCTATGAGTAAATCCATATCTGATATTAAAAGGTTTTTAGAACAGGCACTGAAAGGCAATGGTAACGGAAAGGGGAAGCAAAACCATAAGAAAGGTTTTGCAAATACGTCTCCTACCAAGTCAGGTTCTCCTGATCGGGGAGGAGATAAGAACAAATCAAAAAACTAGATGTGGCGGTGAATGATTCAGGCCACACTCATCGCTCTGTTTCTGAATGTCGATGGTCTGAAAATCCTGAACCCTATATCATGATTCCTACTGGACCAACTAGAGCTGCTGTCAAATACCTAATAGATACAGGTGCACAAATTACAGTGCTAAATGCACAACTAGCAAAGCATCTGAAAATCTTGCCATCCCAGAGAAAGGTAAACATAACAGGTGTTACAGGGCAACCTGAAACATGCTATTTAGCCAAAGCACAGCTGTGGCTACCTGGGGAGAAAAGAAGTACCCTGGTAGAGTTAGCATTGGGCTCGTGTAAACATAATATCCTTGGATTTGATGTTCTAGCAGGTAGAAGATGGCATCTTCCTGACGGAACATTGTGGAGCTTTGGTGCTTATGAGGTGAGGAATAAGAGGCAAAGGTTAGTCCGTACTTGCGTTCGCTTATTGCAAACAGCTCCTCCATTGCCAAAGTCACACATTACTTGTGTTGCACAGTATCCATTGCCAGCTGCAGCTAAGCAAGGTATCACTGAAGTGATAGCTGATCTTGAAAAGAGACAGATTATCACTAGAACTCATTCTCCTTACAATTCACCTGTTTGGCCAGTCCGAAAACCGAATGGCCGATGGAGATTGACAGTAGATTTCCGGAAACTAAATAGTAACACTCCTCCTCTTACTGCAGCAGTTCCTAGTCTTTCATCCACAGTGACAGCAATTCAAGCGGCTTCTCACACCTGGATGGCGACTCTAGATGTGAAGGACATGTTCTTCATGGTGCCATTGAGAGAAGAGGACAAACCACAGTTTGCTTTTACCTGGCAAGGTATTCAGTACACATTCAACAGTCTTCCACAAGGGTACAAACACAGCGCAACCATTGCACACAATGCACTTGCAGCTTTGCTTGACGCTGTTCAACTTCCTAAGGATGTTAAGATGTACCATTACATTGATGATATCTTGGTGGGAGGGAATGATAAGGAGCAAGTTGGTGCAGTGGCTGAGAATATCCGAGAGCTGGTGACTAGCCAGGGTTTGACCATTCCAAAGGAAAAGTGTCAGGGTCCAAGTCAAGAGGTAAAATTCCTGGGATCATGGTGGGTAGCAGGTGCAGTGTCTGTGCCAGACGACACTCTTCAGAGCATTGAAAAGGGCCAAATACCCAAAATAGAAAAGAGTTACAACAGCTGTTGGGTACTCTGGGTTACTGGAGGAAACATATTCCAGGTTTCTCTGTAATTGCCCGTCCTCTGTATGATTTGCTTAAGAAGAACAAGCATTGGGATTGGACTCCAGAACATTCTGATAGCCTGAGGTTTCTCAAGGATGAACTAAAGGCATATCAGAAGTTGGGGCCCTTACACCCAAAAGATGCCCTGAGGGCTGAATGGGGTTTCTCCGTGGATGCCTCATACTGTGGAATTTTTCAGAGAGGACCCAATGGTCCTAGTAGAGCTATCTTGTTTTCCTCAACAGCATTCAAAGAAGCCGAGATTCGGTATTCGGATTGGGAAAAGGGACTTCTTTCCCTAACTCGAGCTGTTAAGGAAGCAGAAAAGCTTCGTACTACACAAGATGTTGCAGTGCAAGGCCCATTTCCTCTGCTAAAAGCGATCCTTAAAGGATCTCCTCCACCAGAAGGAATTGCCCAAAAGGCTACTGTTAGAAAGTGGTATGCCTACTTAGAGGGAATTTCACAGCTGATGCCGCTGAAAGAGGGACCTACAAAGGTATCCAAACTTCAGCAACCCATAAATCCTGATAAAGCTCTGCTTGGTCAGCCATATAAGCCTTCTGCTATTCAGGTAGCCCTAGAGATGACCGCAGACTCCGACAAATCGGGAGTGTGGTTCACAGATGCATCCTCTCGGAGGGTGGGGGCAAAGTGGCAATACAAAGCCGCTGCCTTGGAGATTGCTACAGGCCGGACCATCACTGAAGAAGGTGATGGCAGTGCGCAGGTAGGGGAGTTGCGTGCTCTCATGCTAGCAGCCGAGCATGGAGCAACAACTATATACACTGATTCTTATTCCACGTTCAAAGGCGCCACTGAGTGGATTTGCCAGTGGGAAGCGAATCAGTGGAAGGTATCAGGTGCGGAAGTCTGGAGAGTCGAAGACTGGAAAAGGCTATTAGAGATTGGCCGATCCAGACCCCTCAAGGTTGGTTGGGTAGAAGGGCATTCCAAAAAGCAAACACCAGCTGCCGCCTGGAATAATCAAGCTGATTTCCTGGCAAAGATCAACATAGTGGATGAGGAGAAAAGAGAATGGTGGAGATTAGCTGAGTGGCTTCATATTAAAAGAGGTCATTCAGGAAAAGCAGACCTTTACTTCGAGTGTAGGTCTAGAGGATGGCCAGTTTCTATGAGTACCTGTAAGGAACTCATTTCATCTTGTCCACAGTGCAGAATCAGGCTTAAAGCAAATCATCCCAATCTAGCTCCAGCACAGCATATCAGAGGGGACAAAAGGTTATGGAGCACATGGCAAATTGACTATGTGGGCCCCTTAAAGCCCTCACACGGGAAGAAATACATACTGGTGGGGGTGGAGGTGGTTTCAGGATTAGTCATGGCTACAGCAACTAGTGCTGCCACAGGAGCTCAAACTATTGAGGTCTTGAAGCAGTGGTTTAGTGTCTTGCCAATGCCAGAGTACATCCAAAGTGATAATGGATCTCACTTTACAGCATCTTCTGTACAAGACTGGGCTAAGGGTGAGGGGATTACATGGGTATTCCATACTCCCTATTATCCTCAAGCTAATGGTATTGTAGAGAGAACAAATGCTTTGATTAAGAAACATGCCATGGTATCCAAAGGTAACTGGGATAAACGCTTGCCATACGCAGTTTTCATTGTGAACAACAGATGGGGTAATTATGGCAGTCCTAAAATAAGGGCATTTTGTCCTGACAATCCAGTGGAGAATGTTAATCATCCACCAGATAAATCTCAGCACTCTCAACAGTCATTACACAAATTACAGGTGGGACAGCCAGTAATGGTAAACTTACCTTCAATTGGAGTTGTGCCTATGACCCTGACAAAACCAAATGGGTTGTATGCTTGGGAAGCAACTGATGTAAGTGGGAAAACTCATCGTATCAGTGCACGATGGATTCTCCCAGACTTCTGAACTGCTTTCGCATATACCAGGTTTTCTGCTTTGTAAATATTCAATAAATGTGTTAACCATGGTGGAGGGAAGCACGGGGTGGCTGGAAACCTACCCAGTACCTCATGCTACTGCCCGTAACACCATTCTGGGCCTGCAGAGCCACATCCTGTGGAGACACGGTACCCCAGAGAGAATTGAGTCAGACAATGGGACCCATTTCAAGAACCACCTTGTAAGCAACTGGGCAAAAGAGCATGGGATAGAATGGGTTTATCACATCCCATTGTCATGGAGAGTAGCAAAAGCTCTCTAAGCTTTTGCTATATTGTGTAGTTTCTAATGCCTCACATTCAAGCAGAAAGCATCAAAAAACCAAAACAATCTTTCAGTCCCATGGGAAGATTTCTCACTAGGGCAAGTAAAAGGTAAACACTGGCCATGTTTTCCTTTTACTTGGCGTCAAAGTGGGATGAGAGTGGCCTTGCTTTCCAGACAACAGGGTATTGTTTTGGTTAGTAGAAACGACTATCTTAGGCCCGCCCCACACCTGCAGGAGGGCTGGCCTAAGGAGTGGTCTTTATATTGTTTAGGTAATGTTATCCAATTGTATAAGTTGCTTACTGTTTTTTACCAATGTATGTGAACAACGTAAAAGTGGTCCGAATTGTGGGCTAGTCCTATTTTGAACATTATAAAAATGGTGGACAGGCCAGGATCGAGGCCCTTTTGGGTTTTTCCAGCCTTTCTGGGTTTTTTTTCCTTCCTGGACCTCACCCTCGTCTTGTCCTTCCTCGGACTTCTAACGACAACAAACTGCTTGCCGATCTAGCCTTGCCTCGGGCAGACACGCCGAGCCGCAGAGGCTGGGAGCCTGCACATGCCTGGACCCTCACCGGGAGAAAGGGACTCCCTAACAAGCTACAGACTGTGAGTAGCTGACGAACTGTTAACTCAAACCCCAGAGACTCAAAAGAACTCTCTTTAAACATCATAGACTCTTTAATTTGCCATTCTCTGAAATGTTATTTCGACCTCGATCAAAAGAATTCACAGTGGTGGTGTAGTTTCGGGAAGAGGGAATTCGCATTTTTGCAATAAATCACTGATAAAATAGTCAACGCCTCGCGTATTTCCCCCATAAACTCTGCCGCGAAACCGCGTTCCACGTCACCCATACTACCCACAAGCTGCAGGAAAGGTTGAGCGACACAATGGCCTGCTGAAAACCACCCTGAAGGCTATGGGAGGTGGAACTCTCAGAAACTGGGAGAAGCACCTTGCAGAAGCCACTTGGCTGGTTAACAGCAGGGGATCAGTTAACAGAGCTGGTCCTGCTCAGTCTGCCCTACTGCCCATAGTTGAGGGAGATGGAGTTCCTGTAGTCTGTGAAAGGAATCTACTGGGAAAGACTGTGTGGGTTGCTCCTGCCTCTGGTGGGGGAAAACCTATCAAAGGGGTGGTATCTGCAGAGGGTCCTGGTCATACCTACTGGGTGATGATGGAAACTGGTGTTATCGAGTGTGTCCCTCAGAGAAATCTCTCTTTAGCTGAGAAGGTTTTGAAATCTCAGAGTTGATTCCATGTGTTCCAGATACTTCAGGTTATCTTGTATTATAGTTGTATAATAGTTGTATCATAGTTGTGCAATACTTGTATCATAGTTGTGCAATACTTGTATTATAGTTCATAAGAGGTTACAAGTTGTTTTTGTAGTTATACCCTCACCACTACACGGCGTCCAACAGAACCTACATGACAGCAGCAGCTATCCAGAGTCCTACAGCATCGCATCACAATGAGGCGTCCAGCCAGAACCCTGCATCTGATTCGTCACTGATGCCCTGCAGTGAGAGACTGTTCCTGATTTCCCTCCAGAGGATGTCTACAGCCATCTCATCTACACCTGTTCCCCTGATGCCAGACACCAACAGACTGTTCCTGATGTTTTTCTTCACAGAGGGAAAAGACTTTCCTGAGTTCCAACAAGAACTGTTCCTGTTTCACTGACTTTTCTTCCGTTCCTGCCCTGCTCACACCTCACCAACCTGCACCGGACCAGAGGAGCACATCACCTTGAGATACAGCCGGGGACCAAGAAGGACTTTAAGAACTCTTAACCCATGGACACTTTTTTCCCATTTTTGGAGAAGAAGACTGTTCTTAGGAAGGTGGAAGTGGTCTAACCAAGGGGTGGAATGTATAGGGTTAACACTCCTGGGGGAGTGACCCTGAACCTGACCCTAGGGGTCTTGGCCCCTCCCCAGGGGTGGGCCACACTCCAGGTGATGGTTAGCCCACTCCCCCCCACTTCCTGCGGTATAAAAGAGACAGGAGTTTCCTGTCTCAGTCCTTTTTCTCTTTTCCTGCGTTCACTCATGACCACACACTGATACTGCATACCAGCACAACACGTGGCAGCCACGAGGCAGAGACACCATCACACTACTCGGGTTGTATCCATCCCTGTTTATATTTTGCTGTTTTCCCTTCCTTATCCTTTGTAAATTCCCCTACCTCCAATACCCTTTTCTAAGTTATTGTTAAACTTTTCCTTTTTAACTTCCAAATCGAGTGAGATTGATTTATTTGGGTGTCCCTACCTTTATCTCTCTCCCTGTCTTTTGGGGAAAGGAGGGGGAAAGAGGGGAGGGCACTCTATAAATTCTATAAATTGTCATTGGGTCTACCAAATTTATAAGAGTCTCTGGGAACTTGCATTTGAACCCAAGACACTGGTCCCTGGCCTCTGCCTGGTAAGAGGCAGGGGCCCCCTAATGTTGACCATTACAATTGCAATTGGCACAGTGTTTAATGGTGTTAGTTGAATCATTGCCAGAACTATCTGAGTCATGTGGTGAAACTGAGGCGACTACTCTTTTAGTCTTCTCACTCTGCAACTCTCTCACTCTTTTTAGGAGAAGTGAGGTAGGTTTTCCATCCCATTTATCCATGTTTTCTCAGAACTGGTCACGTAAGATTACCCAAAGAGACCCACATGACTGTTGTCTATTTTTTAGTGAGTTAGGTTGAATTGGTCTTCTAGGAGGACGTCTATCCCTGATGGCCGTGACATGTACCCACTCTGAGGGTGAACAAGAAAGTTCAGTGTCCTTTGCCAACTGGGATAGGGAGGTTTTAAATTCCTCCTTGAGTTGTTTCATGCTATCTTTAATCTCTTCAGTCATAGTATTTATGGCTGACACCATAACATTAACCGTAAGGCTATCCTCCATTTGCCTCATTTGATCGGCAAATTCACCCACAGTCAGAGGAGTTGTCTCATCATCTTTCCCTGCCATTTTACTTGCCAATGTATGGACATAATTAGAGGGGGCGAGCTGAATAAGTTTCTTTAGGAGAGCTCGGCTCATTGGTATCTCCTCAGGGTCCTCCGTTGTATGATCTCCATAGATTAGCTCTCATGGCCATCTCGCAAGCACTGAACCCCCTGTTCAATTGTATTCCAGCGTGAAGGTCTCCAGGGTAAATCATCCCTGTTGGGGTACTGCAGTACCATAGCTGTCAATACACGTGACCAGAGGTTAGAGTTGCCACCGAGATGTCCTAAGTGTTTATCTATGCCATTGTCTCTCGAGAAAACTCCCAACTGCCTCACTGTTCGAGGGTTTATTTCTATGGGGTCCATGCCCCCACCCCAGCATCTCTTCAGCCAACTCATCAGCAGTTCTTGCTCTTTCCGGGCATAGTCTTGCCTAATATGCCTGACCTCCTTCCATGGCAATGGGGCTTTCTCTTCATCATCACTATCATCCGTCTCCTGAGTATATTTTTCCTTAGCTCTAGCCTTTCCACTCCTTGTGCCCACAAGGGTACTGGCCTTCACACCAGACGATGTACCTTCTCCTGGATCCTCTTTCCTTTGATTCATGAGTTGAGCAGACTTCTGAAGCTGCTCAACCACTGCAAAAGGGTTACCCTGCTCTGGTTTATCCCTGTCGTCATCTGAGCTATCTGTCGTGGAGGGGTTTCTCTTGTTCCTCCTCTGTTAGGGGGAGGTAAGAAATTAATTTGCGGCGATATTAATTTTTTTATAAAATTATTTATTAACATTAATATTTACAAATTTGTACCACACCCAACCACTATGTAATCAAGTTCATTATGTGCGAGATTATGAAAACAGTTGGAATATATTTACAGGGATTTGATTATTAAATGGAAATATCAAATTATCAACAACTATAGACAGAAAGATTCCCTTAGGCTTAATGCCTCTTAACAACTATAGTGTCTGCCCAGCAAGAGCTGAAACTGTGTCTGCTCTTAAGACAGAGGTAACTTATATTGCAAAGGAATTAAAGCTTGCTTAAATGTGTTGCTCTTAAGTATTAATTATTAATCACCCTCCCGGGATTGTGCCACAGTGTGTGCCCAGTATTCGGGTCTTGGTGAAGTTGAAATCTGTCCTGGCTTGCAGAGGGATGATAAATGTTCCCAGTCTCTGGGGTAAACAGTATTTTCTGACCTCCTCTCCTGGTGTGAAATGGTCTCTGCCTCAGTACTGCTGCTTCTTCTGGATGCCGGTGTCCAGGGATGATCAGCTGGCAGGATTTCCAGGTGCAGGAGAAGGATTTGTCCGTGCAGCTTTTAGCACAGTCAGCCTCACAGCTAGCAGGCTGTGTTTGTAGGTTAGCAGACAGTCTGAAGGTCTGCTGGGCCTAGAATTTTCCAGGCTTACAGGACAGCTGGCAAGCAGTGTGCCGGGCTGCAGGGAGACTTGAGCTCCATAGATAAATGCAAGATTGCAAGCCAGTATGTACGGCTGCTCTAGGCTTAAGCAGGGGGCTCTCGGCTCCCCATATATGTATGAAATGCAGGCATGCATGCGCTCTGCTTCTCAAAGGGTTCGCAGACAGCTTAACTCCTTCTATGATCAGGTGACCCGCTTGGTGGATGTGGGGAGGCCTGTGGATGTAGTCTATCTGGACTTCAGCAAGGCCTTTGACACTGTCCCCCACAGCAAACTGCTGGCTAAGCTGTCAGCCCGCGGCTTGGATGGTAACACTCTGTGCTGGGTTAGGAACTGGCTGGAGGGCCGGACCCAGAGAGTGGTGGTGAATGGTGCCACATCCAGCTGGCGGCCAGTCACTAGTGGTGTCCCTCAGGGATCAGTGCTGGGCCCCATCCTCTTTAACATCTTCATAGATGATCTGGATGAGGGCATCGAGTCAGTCATCAGCAAGTTTGCAGATGACACTAAGCTGGGGGCAGATGTGACTGAGCTGGAGGGCAGAAGGGCTCTGCAGCGGGACCTTGACCGCCTGGACAGATGGGCAGAGGCCAATGGGATGGGGTTCAATAGCTCAAAGTGCAGGGTGCTGCACTTTGGCCACAACAACCCCATGCAGAGATACAGGCTGGGGTCGGAGTGGCTGGAGAGCAGCCAGACAGAGAGGGATCTGGGGGTACTGATTGATACCCACCTGAACATGAGCCAGCAGTGTGCCCAGGTGGCCAAGAGAGCCAGTGGCATCCTGGCCTGCATCAGGAATGGTGTGGTCAGCAGGAGCAGGGAGGTCATTCTGCCCCTGTACTCTGCACTGGTCAGACCACACCTCGAGTACTGCGTTCAGTTCTGGGCCCCCCAGTTTAGGAAGGACACTGAGATGCTTGAGCGTGTCCAGAGAAGGGCGACGAGGCTGGTGAGAGGCCTCGAGCACAAGCCCTACGAGGAGAGGCTTAGGGAGCTGGGGTTGTTTAGCCTGGAGAAGAGGAGGCTCAGGGGTGACCTTATTGCTGTCTACAACTACCTGAAGGGTGGTTGTGGCCAGGAGGAGGTTGCTCTCTTCTCTCAGGTGGCCAGCTCCAGAACAAGAGGACACAGCCTCAGGCTGCGCCAGGGGAAATTTCGGCTTGAGGTGAGGAGAAAGTTCTTCACTGAGAGAGTCATTGGGCACTGGAATGGGCTGCCTGGGGAGGTGGTGGAGTCGTCGTCCCTGGGGCAGTTCAAGGCAAGGTTGGATGTGGCACTTGGTGCCATGGTCTAGCCTTGGGCACTGTGGTAAAGGGTTGGACTTGATGATCTGTGAGGTCTCTTCCAACCTTGGTGATACTGTGATACTGTGATACTGTGAACTGCGCCTTGAAATCAGTGCAAGAGGTCTGAGCCTCAGTATTGTTTGCAAGAGAGTAAGGGCCTGACTCTGTGTCTAGGCCATGCAAGCAGGTCAGGGCAGCAGGGTGCTGCTATGTGGCTCAGAGAGCTGAGCTTGAACCTCTGAATGCTCTGGACTTTCTGAACATGTGGTGCTCCTTTGCACCCCTCTTTATAGACTCTGAGCTGAGATTCGTGGCTCATTTCGCCATCTAAAGTGACCAATCAGATTGGCAGTAAGCCAAACCTTACCTTAATAGGCAGTAGCTGTTTGCCTGGACCCTCCCAATAGGGGATTACCTGGGTGGACCCCAGGGGTACACGGACTCTGTGTGTGTGTTACACAACCTGTTTACTGCCATAGGTCCCAGGCAGAAAAACATGTCCAGGCATGTAGAGGCATAGAGAGGCCTCAGTTTTGGGGCTGCTGCCCCTCCACCACACTATCTTGACCCCCAAGGCTAGCTGCCATTTTCCTCCTCGTTTTAATCGGAGCAAGGGAGACCTTATCTAAAGCAAACTGTGTCTTACTCTGAGAGGTGCCTTTCATTGAATCATCTGAATTTTGTTTGTCTGCCTGGCTCTGTTCCTCACGTGGTAGTGGAGCTGAGACTGAGGCAGAAGGACCCTTCCCCACAGCAGCAACAACAGCCTGCTCAGCAGAGACAAGCGGGGCTAAGGCAGGAGCAGTGGCATTAGCAGGCTCGATGGCGTTAGTGGCTTCGCCTTCCGAGGACCTCGCCGCCTCCCCCAGTACCGCTTCCGGTCCCCTGGTTGCAGGCAAAAGAACCTTTGCCTCAGCAGCCTCTCTACTGGCAGAGGCTCTGGTGTCAGCGACCCTCCTACAGATCAAAACGTTCGAGCCGCATTTTCCACAAACCAGTTCCTCAACTTTATCTGTCCAAGGAACTTTGCCATAGCCCACACCGTCTGCTGCCAGATCTGCCGCCGCCGCAGCAGCCCTTTGTGACTGCACTTCTGCAGGGGTTCCATCGCCTCTACCTTTACTTTCCTCCGTTCTATTAGGTACGAATGGGAACCAGATTGTTTCCTGCCTCCATGCTTCAGGGTCAGTGGAGTATGGGCCATGTCCAACAATTTTTCCTCCTTTCAAAGGTTCTGAGGCAGGACGTTTTGCTGCTCTGCGAGCAGTCGGTCTGCCCGGTGCCGTGGCCTTCCCTCCCCCGCTTCGGTCGCAGACTGTTTCTTTAACCCCTAGCTCCCTGCTATTGCCTCCGGAAAAGGTAAAACCCTCACTTGTAGCCTGTTTGTTCCTGCATCTCTCTCATCTCCAAACTACAACCAGACCTACAATAGCAGCCAAAAACATCAAATTCACACATATTAGGCAGGCTATTGGGTAACTCAGCTCTTCCAAATAACTCCTAGTCTCTGACACCAGTGTAACATACGGCACACCCTCAACGACATTCCTAAACTCTAAAACATTCCTAACAACATCTCCAACCTTCTTTAGCACAGCTTTTACCGAGTCCCAGACCATCTTAGCGAAGAATGAACACACCTGGTAGTGCACCATAGCTGTAAAACACTGCTGAATCGATAGAGTCAGAATTGAGGCAATAATAGGCCAGAATATATCAAACAAATTCATTTTTCCCTGACGTCCTTATTCTGATTATCAATCAAAAGAAAAAAAAAAACAAACCAAGATCGTGCCCCACGTTTGGAAAAGCACCAAAATTAATGTCCCGGGTTAGGGCAGATCCCTCCCCTGGGGAGAAATAAACTCACCACAACACAGATATTTTTTTGAAAGTCAGGTAAAGATGAAATTGTATTTCTTATAGTATAAGTATAGCAGTGTAAGGAGAGATAACAACTAGAGAAGGAAGGGAAAAAAAGCCAATACAATAACCTTAAGGGAGATGGGGGAGGGGTCAAGCGGCGGCGAAGCAGCAGAAGCAGCAGCAGCCAAAACAGCAGCCAGGGAAGATAGGCAGGCGCAGTTCAAGCAGCAGAAGCCAGCAGAAGAAGGGGCAGTGTTGGGGTATGAAGGCTGGCGAGAGACGAGATCGGGGTACTGACGAGTCCACTCAGCAGCCGCTATGCATCAGTACATCAGTACAGTTTATTAAGGCAATACAATGGCTTATATACTGCCTCAGAGGAGGTGTGCACAACCAGCCTGGGGCTGGCAGAAGTGGACAGTACAGATTGGCCCCAAGTTAAGTGTAAGGCAGAGATAGGTTACCTTGTGGTAAACAACCTGTGGTTGCCACCCAGGGGGCTGGTGGGGGTCAGCCCCCTGGAGATCTGCCTGCCTCAGGGGCGGGCAGATTCCACCCCCTGGCAGCTGTGCATGGGTTGCTCACTGTTCTCAGCCTAGGCCCCTGGGAACTTGCAAGGCTCCAAGGACATCCCCCATCACAGGGCCTGGTGTTTACATTCCATACCTCGTTGCAGGAGAAATTCTCCCACAGGGCAGAACAAGCTGTGCTTCTAGACATTAAGCTCTTGATGCTCCAATGAAATTATATTATTTTATCTATTGTTGCCATTCTCTGGCCTATCCCTGGAGTGTTCATCTCTCCCCTATGTCTGAGCTAGAAAATCAGCTCAAACGGCCACACTCTGTAACCAGATTTTTTATGGCAGACACTATGGAAGTGTGGGTCAAACTGTGTTCTAACTGCCTTATTTGGTCAGTGAAGTCACTAGCAGTAGGAAGCCTTCCATCATTGTTCTTTCCTACAAATCTGCTTGCCAAAGTAATAGCATAAGATCGAGGATTAAGCTTAATAAGCTTCTTTGAAAGACCTGTTCCAACAGGAATTTCATCAGGATTCTGTGTACTATGATGTCCGTAAAGGATTTCCTTCACAGCAAACTCCCTCAGAAGCTTAATTCCCTGCTCAATTGTATTCCACTTCCTAGGCACCCATGGCAAATCATCTCTGGAAGGGTACCTCAATAGCACAGCCAATAAAAGGCACATCCCCAAGGGTAACCTTACCAAGAGGGCTTGCTATATATTTGTCAATTCCACTTTCTTGTGTAAGTGGCCCGATTTGTTTTGCAGAGTGTCTCCTACCTCTAGAACACTGGCACCTGTATCACGGCATCTCCCTAGCCAGCTTAGAATTGGTTCTCCTGTTTCCTTCTGGCATTCTTTCCTTATCTGTCTGATCTCTTTCCTGGACTTGTTAGAACTCTGAATATCATCCTCTTCATCTGTATATTCTTCTCTTTGGTTTGGAAATAAAAGTCTCCTAAGGACATTCCCAAATTCCTCAAAACCTTCATCCTTCTTAACAGGTATTTTCAAATAGCCTTTCCTGTTGCCATCATCACTATACTGTGGCTTTAATACCTTAGCAATGTATCTAAGGCTAATTTTCTCCTCCTCTGTCTCATCCTGTTTGCTAGATGTAGCTTCTCCTACATCCTCTTTAGAATCATTGCTTGTCCAAGTTTTAGTCTTTGCCTGAGCTAGGAAATCTTTAGAAGTTACTGTGGGAATGCAGAATGCAGAAGAGTTGTGGGGTGCAGGTGCAGGAGAGCTGTGGGAACGGAGTGAAGAGAAATGACAACAGGCAGATCCTTATAATAACAGACCTTGGTTCTCACCTTATCTCAGAAGGGGTAGATAATGGAGACTTAGCTAATGAGAATAACAAGGTGTGTATGTATGCAGATGTGGTGGGTTGTCCCTGACTAATTATGCTAATGTGTAGGTGTGAGCTCTACTGGATGAGTGTATATATTTGGGCTGACACATAAATAAAGTGGTCTCTAGCATAATTCACATTGAATTGTCTGGAGTCCCTTGTGGCTGACCTTTGACCATATTGGTCGATAGGTTTGTTTACCACGGTCCTGCAGAAAGCAGAGATAGCAGGCAGAGCAGCCTGCAACATCTGGCACACCGAACAGTGGGATGTGACCCCCTCAGGTTCATGGAAGAGAGAGGCTTGACCTTGCTCCGCAGCTGAATATTCTCCTTGTGGGAATATGAAGAATGCTGACGAGACAGAGAGGAGCGGGAGAACCGCCGTTTCGGTCCCTGCCCCGGGGATTGGGTTAAGATGTGCACGCATCCAGAGATACTGAGATCTGTCATAAATAACAGGCATGCAAAATAAGGCTTTAATAGAGTTGCAGGAATCAAGCAATGTACAGGCCTGGGTGCGTGGGGAGACTCTGCTCTACCCTAACGCACACCTTTTGTTTTCAGTTTTCTCTTTTTATATCCTATTCTATTACATATTCATTACTAATTCTAAGAAAAGGTTGGGTTTTCCTTATCAGTTCTAAGAATGGGAGGTGTTTCTTCCACGCATGTCTCTTTTTATCCGGTGATCCCTCTGGTGGTCTTTCAGTGATGAAGTAAGGTGTCTTCCTCAAGTGTCCTTTTGTGCTAGTTTGAAGCAAGCTAGAATGTTTTGGTAAAAGAACTAGATAATGGGCAGTGAAATGAAAGCAATTGTGTCTCCTTCTCTCACAGTCACGCTGAGAATTCTGGGAAGAAGAAGTAAACATTTGGTAGCATTCTCCATTTTGTCTTTCACTTTGCTTCTGGGCTTTGACGAAGCTGCATCTCATTAACCTTGCTGCCACTAACCTTGCTCCCTAACCTCTTGGCTGCACCTCTCTTCTTTCTGAGAACTGGGGTAAGGTTGAGAGGGCAAGGGGAGGTGTTGGGGTGGTTTGAGAACCCCTCCTGGGGACTCAGGTTTCTGGGAGGGGAGTTGTGCTTCTGTATTGTTTATCCTTTGTATATTTCTGTATATAACTGTATATACTGTAAATAGCTGCTTGTATATTTGCTGCTGTAAAATAAATAGCTTCATTTATATTCCTGGAGTCCCTTCTGAGTTAGCTGGGGCAAATTCAAAAGTGTGGGGGGGCGGGCTAATGCCCAAACCATCACACCTTTGTATGACTCTTCCTCGGTTTGCTCATGCACAAAAGCTGTCTCTTCCACCTGCCTCCCTCCTCCACCAATCATTCTAGTTTCTAATTATTTATTGCTGTTATCTTAAGCCAAGTGTATGCTTTTGTGATGGTTGTGCAAGGAGGAGTGCAGCTCCATTCAAAACCCCCTTTCCTCCCTGTCTGTGGCCTCTTGCCACGAATTGATCGGATCAAACATATATTTCTCAGAATCCCCCATTTGTTTTTTGATCAGATTGATTCGTGTCTTAGCTTCAAATCGGGCAATTACTTGCTCTAGAGAGTTTAACTCTCTCTTATCCTTTCTTTTGTCACCTCAATAATCATTATAGGTTGGGGTTTGTTTCTCTCTTCTGGGTTATGGGGTACAATGGTTACTTGCATCCCTTGCACATCCATCGTGATCAGTCTTACAAAACATGGAATGAGACAAGGTACAATTAATACTACAATCAGCACTCCCCCTCCCACCAAAGCCAATTTAGTAAACCAATCACCCCAGGTTATACTGGGATGTGGGCAATTTTCTTCATCTCTTTTACCAGTTGGTTAGCAGCATTTCCTTCATCATCTATTGTCGGAGTCCGGAGGCTGGTGAGACGTGAGATCGGGGTACTGACGAGTCGACTCAGCAGCTTGCTATGCATCAGTACACTTTATTAGGGTAGCGAAGCCTCTTATATAGTGCTCAGAGGAGGTGTATCCTGTCAGCCTGGGGCTGGCACAAGTGGACAGTACAGGTTGGCCCAGAGCCACGTGCAAGGCGCAGATAGGCTGCCCTGTGCCAAAAACAACCTGTGGTTCCCACCCCAGGGGGCTGGCAGGCTCAGCCCCCTGGAGCTGTGTCCGCCCCAGGGGCTGGCAGGTCCAGCCCTCTGCAGGTGTGCGTGGGTTGCTCACTTGTCCACAGCCTAGCTTCCTGAGCCAGCAAGCTCAAGGACATCTCCCTCATGTTTACAGCTCATGTCCCGCTGCGGGAGAATTCTCCCACAATCTATTCCCAGGCAGCAGTTGCTTAGGTTGAATTTCCCACACACACACCCTTCATGAGCTAGTAAATAGTCTAATGCAAATCTATTTTGATCTATTTGCAGTTCTCATTTGGGTATTTTGCTTCACTACCAGGTTCAAAGCATCTCCAGTTTTGTTTAGTACTAATTCTACTACTGCTTGCAGTCTAATTATTCTATTAAGCATATATATTTGGGTTGATAACCCAAAGATCCATCTTCTGCCTGTGTTGCAGGACCATAACAGGCAATGATCCCTCCGGGAGGCCACTCCTTGTCTTTCCAATTTCCTATTTGGAGATCCCACCTGGCCCTTCTTAACTCATCAGTCTCAGTATACAGCAGTATGCCTAATATTTCTCCCTTGGAGATAGGTAACAAGAAGAAGCTGGGTCTAATTGTTCCCAATACACATAATCCTACCCAATTTTTGGGTAAGTGAACATAGGTTACTCTCCCACATATCCAATAATATCCACCCAGGGCTGACCACCCATTTCCAAATTCCCTATAAATTGACCAGCAGCTCCTTTCAATTTTACTGGTTTGTAGGACCCACTGCTGATTTCTGTTACCTCTCTCCACTTTCCAGGTGTTATGATCAGAGATGTTCACTTCCATTGATTCCCAGGGCCATCGATCTCCTTGATTGGTACCTCTACAGACAGAACAATTGGTTACATTCAATGATTTTGCAATATTCTCAGACAAATTTACGAAATGATTTTTAGCAACTGTTGGAATTTCATACTTAACTCCTGATTCTATTTCATGATAAAATTAATGAAATACCAAATGTCGTGATTTTCCCAATGATACTGGCAGCATTAGCGAGGATCCTCTGGGCAAATGTATTTTTTCTTGCCCACTAGAATAACGTCTCCACCCCATATTCCCACCATTTGAAGCACCATCTTTGTCAATAGCCTGGCAAGCATCAAAAGTCACCCAAAGGGGTTGGCTGCAGTCGGTGGCCATTTGGCTTCTTCCTAACAATTTTCCTTTCTCATCATTTGCCCTTATTTCTACCCACCATAGATAGGCTCCTTCCTTTGGATCATAATAAGTGATTTTTCCCTTCTCATTACATCTGGCATATTCTGTTTGGTTGTGATATCAGGGATCTAACTTCTGTCCTTTACACTCATAACTTGTATGGTATACCAATGTTTGAGACACAATTTTGCCCCTCTGAGTTGCAGCAATGCAGTCACTGCAGTTCTGGGCTCGTCCCAGGGCCAGGAGGCTTAACCCAGATATGCACAGCAGAGGTCCGGTCAGGGCCATGTTACTCGGCAGTCACAGCCCAGAGGGGTTGCAGCCCTCGGCAGACCTTCTTCAGCCGCAGCACTGGTTCCCACTCCGGTCTTGCCCTCTTTTTGTTTCCTTGGGCGCCTCTCACTGCCCTTTTGCTTTTCTTGAAATATGTGTCTCAAAATAAAATCTTAAACCAAACAACCAAACAACACAAAAAACCCAAACCAACCAACCAACCAAACAAAAAAATCCTAAACCAAGCCAAACAAAACAAAATCCTCCATTTTTTTCCCACTAAACAATCCCTCTTGTTTTTAACAATTTCAACACCTTTTGTCAGTTTTGAGTATTGGTTCTGAAGTCCCCTAGGAGTGATAAGTGTTTAGAAATTCCACCAGTGCTTATCTTATTGCCTCCTTAGTGTCACTTTTGTTTCTCCTGGGTCCGAAGTCACTTTCCACTCCTGGACAGGTCCTTTTACTCATGAGGCGTGTGTCCATCCTTTTTCTGCTGTTCTGATGGCCGTTTCTGTGGTGAGCAACACAAGAAAAGGGCCTTTCCACATAGGTAACAAAGTTTTTTTGTTTGTTATGTTTGTTTTGTTTTTTTTTTCCACATCTTTATCAGTACCTTATCACCAGGTTTAATTTTATGGATTGCAAACCTCAGAGGTGGAGTTTGATCTAGCATCCCCCTATTTCTGGATGTTCTCATCCTCTATCAGTTTGTTACCCATGGGCATCCCAGCCCAATACGGCATTCCCTATAGCATTTCGTAGGGGGAAAGTCCCGTGCTACTATGCGGCTTTGTCCTTAGGTTTAACAATGCTATAGGCAGACATTTAATCCATGATAATTGAGTTTCTAACATTAATTTTGCTAATTGTTGTTTTAGTGTTTGATTCATTTGTTCAACCTTCCCTGAACTCTGGGGGTGCCACGGAGTGTGATATTCCCATGAAATACCTAAGGTTTCTGAGAGTTTCCTAATTATTTTTGAAGTAAAATGTGTCCCTTGATTTGAATCAATATGTTCCACTACTCCATACCTTGATATTATATTTTCCAATAATACCTTTACCACCATATGTGCAGTTGCTCTGCTCACTGGGTAAGCTTCCACCCATTGGGTTAAGTGATCTACTATAACTAATAAATATTTTATCCTTCTTGCTTTAGGTAATTCTGTAAAATCTATTTGCACTTGTTCTAATGGTCGATATGCTGTTTTTCTCCCTCCCCGAGCTTTTTGCTTAAATACTGCCTTGTTTACCCTTTTGCAGATTAGACATCCTTGTATGATCTGTTTTGCTATATTGTGTATCCCTATACACCCAGGCTGTTTCATGAACTGGTCTCCTTATGCTTTGGTTCCCCAGTGGGTCTGATTATGCAGTCTTTGAAGAATTTGTCAGCTGCATGCCTTGGGCAGAATCTCCATCCCGTCCGGGAGCTGCCACTTCCCATCTTTAAACTCTGCTCCCATCTTCTTGATCTTATCCTTCTCTTCCCCTGAAAACTTTTTTCCCATAAATGTGTTAATTTTCTGTTCTTGCTGAAGTGTATAAGTCTCATAAGGGCTGCCTTCACCTTGAACTGCAACCTTTTGGGCCTCTATATCAGTCCTGTTGTTTCCCTGAACTCGTAAATCAAATCCTTGTTGGTGGCCCTTTATATGTACTACAGCAACCTCCTTTGGTCCCCATAATTCCTTTAATATCAGGCTTATCAATTCTTGATGAATCAATCCTTTCCCCTGGGTATTTTGGAGTCCTCTTTCTTCCCATATTTTCCCAAATGTATGCACCACCCCATAGGCATATTTAGAGCCTGTGTAGATGGTTCCTGTTTTGTCCTTTAATAATTTAAGAGCCCTGTAAAGGGCGTACAACTCACAGGCCTGAGCTGACCATGTGTGAGGGTTTGGGCTCTTACCCGCCCCCCCCCCACACTTTTGGAATTGCCCCAGCTAACTCAGAAGGCCTCTGGGAATATAAATGAAGCTATTTATTTACAGCAGCAAATATACAAGCAGCTATTTACAGTATATACAGTTATATACAGAAATATACAAAGGATAAACAATACAGAAGCACAACTCCCCTCCCAGAAACCTGAGTCCCCAGGAGGGGTTCTTGACCACCCCAGCACCTTCCCTTGCCCTCTCAACCTTACCCCAAATCCTGAGAAAGGAATAAAGGTGCAGCCAAGAGGTTAAGAAGGAAGGTTAGTGGCAGTGTTGTTAAGGAGATGTGGCTCGGTCTAAGGCAAAAGCAAAAGTGAGAACAAAATGGAGAATGTTATCTAATGTTTACCTTCTTCTTCCCAGAACTCTCAGAGAGACTGATGAGGGAAGGAGACATAACCATTGTTTACCTTTTCACTGCCCATTATCTAGTTCTTTTACCAAAACATTCCAGCTTGATTCAAACTAGCACACAATGACGGATTTAGGGACCCTGATTCCACTGGCTCTAACTCTCCATTAATTGTCACATCTCCTGATTTCCATTTCCCTTCTATAACTCTAGAGGATCCATCCACAAATAATTTTCCCCCTTTATCTAATTCACTCTCCTGAAGGTCTGGTCTCACCTTCATCTGAGTTTCTATAACCCTTATACAGTGTGATGGTTTGGGGGTTACCCGGCCCCCACACTTTAGAAGTCACCCAGACTAGTCTCAGCCGGCTCTGGGAATATAAATGAAGCTATTTATTTACAGCTAGCACAATATACAAGCAGCTATTTACAGTATATACAGTTATAGACAGAAATATACAAGGTAAAAGGCAATACAGAAACACAACTCCCCTCCCAGAAACCTGAGTCCTCAGGAGGGGCTCTCAACCACCCCTTCACCTTCCCCCTGCCCCTCTCAACCTTACCCCAGTCCTAAGGAAGAATAGAAGTTCAGCCAAGAGGTTAAGAAGCAAAGGTGTTAAGTGCAGCTTTTATAATCACATTCTTTTTTTTTTCCTTTTACATTTACCACAAAAGTAGTATCTTTTCATTGATTTTTCTCCAAGGGAAAACAGGAAATCACTTTTTTGCACAGAAGGGTAAAATCATGGACCAGACTTATCCCCCCATGGCTTTTAGGGTGGTTTTCAGCAAACCATTGTAGCGTTCAATCTTCCCTGAAGCTGGTGCATAGTAGGGTATGTGATAGATCCATTCAATACCATGCTCTTTGGCCCAGTTTTTCACAAGATTGTTCTTGAAATGAGTACCATTGTCTGACTCGATTCTCTCTGGAGTTCCATGTCTCCACAAGATCTGTCTCTCCAAACCAACAATGGTGTTACGTGCAGTAGCATGTGGAACTGGATAGGTTTCCAACCATCCAGTGCTGGCTTCTACCATCGTTAGCACATACTGCTTGCCAGAACGAGATCGAGGTAAAGTGATGTAGTCAATCTGCCAGGCTTCACCATACTTGTACTTTGACCATCTCTCACCATACCATAAGGGCTTGATTCGCTTAGCCTGCTTAATAGAAGCACAAATGTCACAGTCATAGATGACTTGGGTGATAGCATCCATGGACAAGTCAATTGACCTATCACGAGCCCATCGATATGTTCCATCTCTGCCTTGATGTCCAGATGAGTCATGGGCCCACCGAGCTAAGAACAGCTCACCTTGGTGTTTCCAATCAAGGTCAATGTCAAGTTCAGAGTTGGTATCAACTTGAGCAATCTTAGCAGCTTGGTCTGCCTGCTGGATATATTGATGTTCCTCAGTGGCTGTGTTCTTAGGCATGTGTGCATCTACGTGCCGCACCTTCACTGGAGTTCTCTCCAGCCGTGCATCAATGTCCTGCCATAGATCAGCACACCAAATAGGCTTTCCTTTCCTCTGCCAACCATTCTTCTTCCAGTCCTTTAGCCAACCCCATAGAGCATTGGCTACCATCCACGAGTCGGTGTAGAGGTAAAGGATAGGCCAATTCTCACGTTCAGCCACATCAAGAGCAAGTTGCACAGCTTTTACCTCAGCAAACTGACTGGATTCTCCTTCTCCATCTTTCGTTTCGGTAACTCTCCTGGTTGGACTCCAAACTGCTGACTTCCATATTCGCTTGTTCCCAACAAGACGACAGGAATCATCTGTGAACAAAGCATAGTTCTTTTACCAAAACATTCTAGCTTGCTTCAAACTAGCACAGGCCCCTTGGGCCCTGTCCCTTTTAATTCTTTAGTTGTAGCTTGTACTTTCTGACTCTCCCTTTTACTATTCCTCGTTCTAGTAGCTGGGTCTGGTGGTTAGGATGTATCCCGCCCCCCCCCCCCACTTTAGAAGTCACCCAGACTCAGCCGGGCTCTGGGAATATGAATGAAGCTATTTATTTACAGCTAGCACAATATACAAGCAGATATTTACAGTATATACAGTTATATACAGAAATACACAAGGTAAAAAGTAATACAGAAACACAACTCCCCTCCCAAAAACCTGAGCCCCCAGGAGGGGCTCTCAACCACCCCTGCACCTTCCCCCCGCCCCTCTCAACCTTACCCCAGTCCTAAGGAAGAATAGAGGTGCAGCCAAGAGGTTAAGGAGCAAGGTTAGTGGCAGACGAGGTTAGGGAGATGTAGCTCAGTCCGAAGCCCAGCCCGAAAGTGAAGAAAAAATGGCGAAAGTGTTATCTAGTGTTTACCCTTCTTGTTCCCATACATCTCAGCGAGACTCTGAGGGAAGGAGACATCACCAGTGTTTTCCTTTCATAGCCTATCATCTAGTTCTTTTCACCAAAACATTCTAGCCTGCTTCAAACTAGCACACTGTAGGTTGAATATCCTGCAGAGGCAGCACTGGGGCTGAAGCGGTGGCAGCGGCGAAGGGGGGCTGAAGTGGCGGCAGCAGCAAGGGAGAGGCTGAAGCGGCGGCAGCAGCGAGGGGGAGGGGGGGCTGAAGCGGCAGCAGCAGCAAGGGGGAGGGGGGGGCTGAAACGGGCAGTAAGTTATCTAAGGGTCCCCATTCCTCCCTCTTCTCCCTTTTGTCTCTTTCTGCTGTTAGAGCATACAGTGCTGTAACTTTTCTTTCTGCTGATAGTTCCCAGAGCTCAGCATATTCACCCTCCTCTGGGCTAAACATTTTCCTGTTTCTCACACATTCTACCAGAGCCTGATAAACCCAGTTCTCAAAACCCAAACATAGGCCAATGCACATGTGGTCGTACTGGTTCCTTTGGCCATATTCTCATACAATAATGGACTCATTTCATTTTTGTTTTCCCTTTTCTGGGTCCCCTATCATTCCGATATTTAATCATTAATCTGGTAACTTTGTTTCGCTCCCTCTGTTAGGGTCTTGGGTCCTCAAATTAGTTTGACCCATCTCTCATGACTGCCTAAAGAGCGTCTTGCAGGGGGTTAAACGACCCTCCTTTAACCCACCCACGAATCCTACAGGAATTGCTTCAGTCCTTCACTGGCCAAGTCCCTCACGGGAGTTTGGAGCCACGGTTATCAGACCTCCGCACTCACTTCGGAGTCAGACTCCATCTCAAACACGCTCTTTCGTACCAGGCAATTGAATCCCACCCAATTGAATGGATTCTGCAATACTCACGACTCTGTCACCTTCGCTCGGGTAGGTGCGCACAGAATTAAGGGCCTATAAATGGTTGCAGCCTCATCAGGGAGCTCAAAAAAATGTATTGGTTGATTCTGGATGGGTTCAGGGTACCACCAGCCCCGACCGGCCCTTCCCAGGGAGCCACCAAGAGGTGGGCGCCCCTCCTGTAGGTGAACCTCCAGGGTCTAGTAATATCCCGGACGAGCCCCCAAGTTGTCATAAATAACAGGCATAAACTGGTGTTCATGCAAAATAAGGCATTAATAGAGTTGCAGGAATCAAGCAATGTACAGGCCTGGGTGCGTGGGGAGACTCTGCTCTGCCCTATCGCACACCTTTTGTTTTCAGTTTTCTCTTTTTATATCCTATTCTATTACATATTCATTACTAATTCTAAGAAAAGGTTGGGTTTTCCTTATCAGTTCTAAGAATGGGAGGTGTTTCTTCCACGCATGTCTCTTTTTATCCGGTGGTCCCTCTGGTGGTCTTTCAGTGATGAAGTAAGGTGTCTTCCTCGAGTGTCCTTTGTATGAACTCCAATCTAGTAGTGTCCTTTGTATGACTCTTCCTCGGTTTGCTCATGCGCAAAGGCTGTCTCTTCCACCTGCCTCCCTCCTCCACCAATCTTTCTAGTTTCTAATTATTTATTGCTCTGTTATCTTAAGCCAAGTGTATGCTTTTGTGATGGTTGTGCAAGGAGGAGTGCAGCTCCATTCAAAACCCCCTTTCCTCCCTGTCTGTGGCCTCTTGCCACAAATTGATTGGATCAAACATATATTTCTCACAGATCCTACCCCTATCCAAAAGTAGGCAGCCGGGGGGCATGGGGTCCATGCTCAGAGAAGCAGTGGTGGGAGGTCCCCCAAAAAGTTGTCTATGAGAAGCTGCCTCTATGAGATGTTGAAGGCTCTATTTTTGCTGGCCAAAAGGAGCGATTCTTGATCCCTGCAGTATGTGGCCTTTGAAGTGGCCAGTCTGGGAGACGATGGGAAAAACCCTGAAGAAAGACGTAAAAGAGAGCACTAAAGACTCTTATATTTGCCTTTGAAGTTAAGCCAGGGAAAGTAACAGGACGCAAGCGGCAAAAGCCACAGAGTTATTTCAGGAATTTTTGCCACTATTCGGAGACTTGTTTTGCAGCTGCTGATAAGCCGAATCCCAGAAGAGTTATTAACTGCCAGCTGAGGTGTCTCAAAGTCCGTTCAAGTTAACTTTTCAGCTGAAAAGATGAAGTTCGAGAGGAAAAGCAGAGAACAGGAAGAAGCGACCGAGTCCACATAAGAGGACGCTTCATCCTCCGCCGGAGATCCACCCTTATCATCCCCCATGCTTCGTAAGATCGCCCCTTAAGAAGGACAAAACTCCACAGGTCGACACATCTGAAAGATCTTCCTGAGAAGGCTGAGTATAATCCCTCTCAGGACTGACTGTGAGACCTGTGAAATGCTCCCATCCAGCATTTCCTGTGGTTGTGGCCAATCGGTCGTGTCAGGGGGCAGTAGGTTTGTTTTGGGCTTTGGAGGGCTGGGCTGTTTGCATTCAACAGGTTAGATGACTGATCAATTTTTTTTTTTTTCTTTGCCTTGCATCGCTGCACAAAGTTTGCAGAAAACAAGAACGTTTTGGCTGCAAGATGGAGGACGGGGGTGGCGTCCCTTTGCCAGATTCGCCAGCTGCATGCCCCCCCCCCCCTCCTCCCCCCGGTGCGAGGTGAGCATGGGTCACCTCTTCCCTACATCTTCTCAGCGGAGAAGGGCAGCTAAATTCTTAAAGTGACAGATTCACATTTTTGTATCTTGCTGACTGTATGTTACTGATGTAAATCTTGATAATGTTTTTATCCTTCTGATTGTACTGGATCTTAGAGGTTACTGGATAAGATGTTAAGTGCTTGTTAATTGTAATGGTGTATTGGAGTAAGAATGCTAAGTTTGTGGTTGGTCTTACCAGGGTAAAACTAATAGATTAACAATATTTTTTCCTTTTTTCTTCTTTTGGGATTGACTGACCTAAAGGTTTCTTTTTTTTTCCTGCATGCCATGGGTTTATCATGTTTTTTTCTTTTTTTTTAAAAAGCACTATGTAGTGCAATATTCTTTCTCATTTTTTTCTTTTGGGTTTCTTATTTTTTCTGTGTTGGGAATTGATTCCAGGGTTCAAATTTTTTTTCCTTTATAAATTTTTAGCGTTAATATAGTTAAGCATTATGTCATTTATCATAGGTATATTGTAGGATAATTTTTTCTTTCTTAGGATTTCTCTTTTAAGGGCAAGAATCATGTGGAAACGACACACAACAAGACAATACAGAGAGGTAACATGGTGTGCTAGTTTGAAGCAAGCTAGAATGTTTTGGTAAAAGAACTAGATAATGGGCAGTGAAATGAAAACAATTGTGTCTCTTCGCTCACAGTCACGCTGAGAACTCTGGGAAGAAGAAGTAAAACATTCTGCCTTTGCCTTCAGACCTAGTCACATCTCATTAACCTTGCTTCCACTAACCTTGCTCCCTAACCTCTTGGCTGCACCTCTCTTCTTTCTGAGAACTGGGGTAAGGTTGAGAGGGCAAGGGGAGGTGTTGGGGTGGTTTGAGAGCCCCTCCTGGGGACTCAGGTTTCTGGGAGGGGAGTTGTGCTTCTGTATTGTTTACAATAGAATCATAGAATAATAGAATCAACCAGGTTGGAAGAGACCTGTGGGAAGCTTTCTCCTGCAGCGGAGCATGAAATGTAAACATCAGACCCTGTGATGAGAAGTGTCCTTGGAGCCTTGAGGCTCCCAGGGGCCTAAGCTGGGAACCATGAGCAACCCACACACAGCTGTCAGGGGGTGGAATCTGCCGGCCCCTGGGGCGGGCACAGCCCAGGGGGCTGACTCTGGCCAGCCCCCCTGGGTGGGAGCCTTAAGGTGTTTACTGTAAGCTAACCTATCTCTGCCTTACACTTAACCTGGAGCCAATCTGTACCTTCCGCTTGTACCAATCTTAAGCTAAGTTAGTTGTCTACACCCCCTTTGGGGGCTACAAAGGTCGTTGCATCGCCCTAATAAATCGCACTGCTGCGCAGAAGCCACAGAGTCGACTCTCAGTGCCCCAATCTCTCGCCGCACCAGTCTCCGTCCTCCGACAGATGGCGCCCGAACACACCGATTGAACCTCTGGATAGCTACGCGACCAGGTACGAAAAACCCGCACCCCGGGCCACCCGCAGCCGCAGGGCCCACCAGGCCGCGAAGAGCCGCCAGGCCGCAGCTCCAGGCCCCCCCCCCCCCCCCCCCCGGCCACGAAGGACATAGAGGCTTCCACATAGAAGGAGCTGGTGGAAACGCAAGAGATAGGACGCTACTATACCCCCTGCTGGTGAAACACCCTTTTTTTTTCTCTCTCCTCTTTTTCTTTTTTTTCTCTTCCCCCTTGCTTAACCCATTACTAACCACGGGGATTGGTGTCTGCTGATACGGGCGGCCTATAGAGATAGGTGCTTATTGAACATTGAAACCGCTCATAGATATGGGGGTACTTTAATAACGGTAGCTGTCATGACGACAGGTGCGACCATACAGATGGGCACATTCTGGGGGCGGTGATCGTGCATAGTCAGGTCCCCCCCGGAGCAGCTGCCGCCGGAAAGCAGACCCCCCACCCCCCTCCGTGCGCTCACGGAACCTTGCCGCTAACATGGAGCCTCCCAGCCACCCCCCCCTTCTCCCGTGGCTTTTTCAAAGTATTGGTGACTCCCTCTGGGGAACTTGCGAACCGACCACGCAAGCACTTTTGGATAAACAAGTAGCAATTTCTCTCCTCTTGAACTTTTTGGAAAAGCGAGGAGTTTCCATGTCAAAGAAAAAATTGACCTCCTTAGTGGCATATGGACAAGTAAGAGGACACTTTCAAACCTCGGACTCTCTTTTCGATGAATCCGAATGGCGCCGCTGTGGCGATACTATTTTTGACCAGGCTACTGACGGTGACAAAACAGCCAAAAGCGTGCAAAAGCAATGGCGCGATGTCACCAATTGCTTAAAGAAATATAAAATGGCCCTTGCAGCTACGGCAGCGGCACGGCTTGCTGACGGCTTGGACACTCAGGGGGAGAGACCATTAGAGGCACTGGTTACGCCAGCTAGCTCCCTCTTATCCAACCTGAAAATTTCCCCAGGAACGGTGGTGCCTTTGATGACCCTCCCCAGTGCGTCTACTGTTCCGATGCTGTCCGCAGCGCCCCAGCAGCTGGTGCCGCCAACTCCAGACGCTCCGATGCAGCTGGCAGCGCCCCAACAACCGGCGCCGCCAACCCCTGATGCTCCTGCTCAGCCTGTGGCGCCCCAGCAGCCGGTGCCACCGACTCAAGATGTCCCGATGCAGCCTGCGGCACCCCAACAGCCAGCACCGCTGACTCAGAACCCTCCGTTATAGCCTACGCTGCCTCAACAGCCGGCGCCGCTTCTCCAAGACGTTCCCGACGTCCCTGCCGTCCTGGTGCAACCGCCAGCGCCCCCGCTCCCAGCGCCGCCGCCCTACAGTGGTCCATTTTCCCCACTCCCGGCTTCTGCTACCATCTCGCCACGTCCGGCGCAAACTCCTTGTGCTACATTCCCATCTGCCCCCCCAGCTGCAGCGGTCCCGAGGTGGGCTTCCGCCACGGAAGCCGGTCCTTCCTCTCAAGCCCGGGAACCGCCGCCTGTGATTAACTCGGACACTAGTGACTCCTCACAGTCCGATGCTGATGACGCTATTGACAACGTTGCCGATGGCTTGCAGAAACTTAAAATAGTGCCTTCTGGCAATGCCCAGCCCTTGGTGGCACCACAAGCTACAGAGATCACGGGGAAGACTCTTCAGCTTACACCCGCCGGTCCACAGCATCGGTGGCGTGCCATTATTCGTGATGCCTTGTTACAAGGAGACTGGGAGGCAGCTGCTGCTCTGGAGGGTGCAGCGGCATTCCCAGTTGTGGCAGCACAGACCGCAGATGGACAGCCAGGAGCCACTCACACGGCTCTTGATTGGAAACTTCTTATGCAATTGAAAACAGCAGTATCTTGCCACGGCTTGCACTCACAACCGACTAAGCAATTGCTGAATTACAACTTCTCTGCCCATGTGCTATGCCCAGCAGATTGTGAGACTGTTGCAAGACTGATTTTAACACCATCCCAGTTCATGCTGTGGGAAAGGGCATGGCGTGATGAGTGCAGGAAGGTGGTGGAGCAGCCACGACAATTAGGCGACCCCTTACTTAATGTTCAAGCAGACATACTACTGGGAAAAGGGGCCTTCAGCTCGCTGGATGCCCAGATACGTCATCCCTTTGAGTGGCATCATGCATCCATGACAACTGCCCGAGCAGCTTTTAATATGGTGCCTACAGAACCAAGAGCACCTAGCTATACCGCTGTTAAGCAAGGCTTAAGTGAGGACTACAGCCACTTCATCGATAGACTGGCAGCAGCAGTTGAAGCAGCCACTGAGTTAGATGCTGCAACCAGACAGGCCTTTTTTCGAACCCTAGCTTTTGAGAATGCTAATAATAAAACCAAGCAGCTGTTGTCCATTCTGCCTAGGGAGGCCTCAGTGGATGATATGTTGGAGCGAGTTGCTCGAATACCTACAAGCCAGCAGCAGGCATTTGTTGCAACCCAAATGGATCAGGTTCTGGATAAACACACACAGCTCGTAATGACAGCACTGCAATCCGTGGATGCAGGGAATCGTGGCCGTTGGACCAACAACCCACAGAACCCCTGCTTCCGCTGCGGCCTAACTGGACACTCACGTGACCATTGCCCACAGGCTGCGGTCTGGTGTGACCACTGCCAGGTTAACACTCATGCAACTGCAGCCTGTAAGCGTTCGGGAAACTACCAGCGCAGCGTGACAGGCAGCCGCGCGAGGACACAAGTTGCTGCCCCAACGATGCTATCTGCTCAGCAACCTCCGGCAGCCTTGGGTTGGATCTTACAATAGCAGTGAGCGTCACCTTGATTGACAACCGCCCAGTCCCCATTGCTACCTCCATGAAAGGCCCATTAATGATAAATGGCAAACCCACTGGCACATTACTCCTGGGAAGGTCCTCTGCAGGGCTGAAGGGACTGATGGTCATTCCCGGGGTGATTGATGAAGACTACACCGGAATCATACAAATTGTTGCATACACTAACAGCCCACCTATCGTGGGGCCAGAAGGCAGTCGCATTGCTCAACTGGTGCCCCTGACCAACCTGCTACAGGACGTGGCCCAGGGCCGTGCCTTGCCACAAAGAGGAGAACAAGGTTTTGGATCTACGGGTGGCTCAGCCATGCTGACCCTGTCCTTGACTCAACGACCATTTACGTCAGCTGTCATTAGTAATGGTCAGGACACAATAACCATGGACGTTCTCTGTTGGGAATCACGTTCGGTGGAGCGCTATGGGAAGATGACTCTTTGTTCACCAATATGGTTAGATGGTCAAATCCCCTTTATTTCTGTGATACAGTGACTTATATGCATTCTAGCAAGAGGCGTGCTCAGCTTAAGATTGGTTACAGTCAGAGGGTCCAGGGTTACATGTAAGGTGTGCATAGGTTAACTTATCACAACATTCTAAGGGTCAGCCTTCCAGACCACCCACTCCAGCCCCCTTAGTTATCTAGTCTCTGCCCACTGCAGCTGTGTGTGGGGTGCTCAGTTGTTTACATCTCGATTTCCTAGCCTCGCTGGGAACCAAGGACGTTCTCAGCGCAAGTTACCCATGTTTATGACTTTATGTCCTCGACTGGTGAGAAATTCTTCCACAATTCCCTCTTTTTCTTTTTGAGCAACCCACACCTGGCTAACTACCTTAGTTAAGCTCTTCTTAAGGCAAGCAAAGACAATACAAGCGCATAGCAGAATTATTATGAAAATAACAAATAGCCGTAAGCCTTCTCCTATTAAGCTGCTTAACCACCCCGGGATTGTCCCAAACAGGTTCTGCAACCAGTCATCAAAGGTCGATGTTTCCTTTTCGATCTTGTCAATATGACCTTTCAACCAGGTTATACTCTTGTGAATGGACTCACCATGATCTGATAAATTCAAACAACACATCCCTTCAAAGTCCTCGCAGCCGTGTCCTTGGGCTAGCAAAAGAAAATCAACGGTTGCTCGATTTTGCAATAGGGCATGACGAAGGCTATTTTGATCAACCAATAGTTGTCCTAAAACCTTTGTGGTGACGTTGGCTTGTTTTGCTGACCAACACGCGAGTCTCTCTAGCTGTACTAATGCTTTTCCAGCTGCTCCTCCTGGTAGAAATACAGCTAAGGCAACACGAGCAGCTGTGGATA